>NC_060272.1:109392946-109692946 GCF_021613505.1 Equus quagga
GCTCCTTAACTCCAAAATTTTCCACTAGCCAAGAGAACTAGCTAGTAGTGGTGCTGGCCATGTGTCTGTCACCTTGGTGCTGTGTTCTAAAGCCAGGAGAAGCTGGGGAATGTGAGAGAGACAGCTTGGGCCCGTTATCTCACCTTGAAATCTTTCCTGGCCTCTTCCTTGAGAAAGAACTCCCCAGGGGAAATAGAGACTCACCACTTGCTTTTAAGCACCCCCCATCGCACTTCCCACCCCTCACTTTTTTTTTTATGTCATAGAAGCCAAAGAAAAGAAAAGAAAAGAAAAAAAAAAACAGCATCCTTGGGGATTAGAGTGTAAAAAAATAAATCTCAGAACTCCCTCCACAAAAACAATGACAACAACCTCAAACTAAGCTTGACCTCTATTCCCCAGTTAGAAGTAGCTAGCTTTCTAATGAATGTTTGAAACAGGTTAACAGTTCCTCCTCTAGGCAACTCTACCGGAGATAACCTCTAGCTAAGTGAAGTTGGTAATTTGCATATAAAAACTTCTTTAATTACTCCCTAAAACCTGAGATTTTTACAAACTACCTCTGACATAAACTGTTGCTGTATCCAATTCAAAAAGAAGTCCTGTGAATCTAATTCTAGGGAAATCAGTGTCCGAATCAAGAAAGAATTTTCCACATAAATGTCGACTCCCAACTGCCAAATTCCTTTCTTGCTTTTAAGCTCTTCTGAACCTCTTGGATCTCTTTTTCTAGGACCTAGTTAAGGGCTTTACACCTGGAGCAAAACTTACTAACTATTGCTTGGATTGGACCAGGGTTGTACCCGTGTCTGGTTCGACCATAGCGTGTTCAGTCCAGGGTCTCTCAACCTTGGCACTATTGACATTTTGGATCAGATAATTCTTTGTTGTGAGGGGTTGTCCTACACACCATAGGCTGATGAGCAGCATTGCCTGACCTCTGTCCACTAGATGTCAGTTGTATCCCCCAGTGGGACAACCAAAGATGTCTCCAGGCATTGCCGAATATCCCCTGGGAAATAAAATCACCTCCAGTTAAGAAACACTGATCCAGTCGCCAAACTAAGTTGAATAGGACTAATTGCAAAGAGGAATTGAGGAGAAAGGCTGTCTCTTGTTTGCTTTATGCCCTTCGGAATTTACCTCCCTCTCTTCCTTTCTGGTTGTCTTGACTCTCTCTATTCCTAATACATCAGAGGTCAGTGCCTGGAGATAGTAGGATGTCTGTTCTTAAGAGATCTGAAAATTAAATTCAAAGGATGTTTCAGGGAGGGAATTGTAGAGTCTGGAATAGAAATAAAGGATGAATATATCCTCTCAAATTTCCTCTAACTTCCCCACAGCTCCCCTTGGAAACCCATGTTTAGGAAAGGCATATATCCCTGTGCAACCAGTGTGAGAATAATACATATTAATTGAATGAGTGTGTACTATAGTCCACGTTTTCCTGTCGTGTAAGTTTTGTCAGTTAATTTTCTCAATAATAAACATTCAGTTGAGATGAAAATTATTAAGCCCATTTCACAGATGACAATGACGAGACTCAGAAAGATGAAGTAATTTGCCCTGGGTCGCCCAGATGGTAAGTGACAGAGATGAGTTTCAAATGAAAACCTGCAGCTTATAAAAAAACATGTCCTTTATTGTGCTGATTTTGGCACTGTTGAGCCACAGGAAAAGATCTCTGCTGGTTTGGGGACTTTGTATAAGATAGTTTTATAATAGTCAGGTCTTATTTTAGTATACCAAGAGGTAATATATGCAACCCCTATGCCAGTTCCCTCCCTATTTTTGTAACGTGAGTTTTGAATGCTACTAAGTCTTTATGGTTATCTGGTTAAGGGTTCTTTTGACCTATATAATTAAGCTGTTTTTCTACAGTCCAGGATTGTTCATTATTTTCTGCACATTGGCCCCCTCTGCCTGTAGAATAATAACACCTAATAAAGATAACCCTATACAATTTGCATAGAGGATATATGCTTGACGGAGAACATATGTTGGATGAGGTGTACCTGCTTACTACCCAAATGTTTAAACAATGGTAATAAAAGAAGCGGCTGTTATGTTGCTGAAGCTGATGTGCATAATGTTCATTTCCAATGGGGCATAATACAGCCTTGTAAATAAGAGAAGAGCATTTGCCAGGCTTTTTTCTCTGCAGAATTATAACGAAATAATCATTCTCCTGTCCTTTCTAGCATACAGTTTTCAATACAGAATCATAGAAGTTCAGAACTGCATGGGGAAGTAGAGAGCTGGCTGTAAGTCTAGAGCAGCCACCGGTGAGCTGTGCAACCTCGGACCAATCACTGAGCTTTGTGAGCCTCGATTTTCTCATCTTAAAATTAGGATAATATTACATACCTCATAAATCTTTTGGGATGGCTAATAAGTAAATATATATGAGAATACAATGTAAATACTAAAACATTATATGAATTTAAATTCAGTGAATATATAATAAGCATGACTATACAAATCACTTTGCTATGGGCCCAAAGATAAGTAAGAAGAAACCTTTGACTTCAAGGAATTCTTTCTCTACTGGAAGAGGGAAACATACAAACAAATCACAGTAATGCAAGCCCTCTAAGAGAGGACAGCAGAAACAGAGAAGAAAGTGACAGTCTGTGGCTGAAATACCTAGAAAGGGGGAGGCACTTGAACTGGGTCTTGAAAGATGATTAGGGTTTGGACAGGCTAAGAAAGGAAGATGGAATCTAGTTCAAGAACATGACAAAAGCAAAAGCATAGGTGTATGGGAATAGACGGCATGCTCGAGGATTGTCATTTGTTTAGTGCACTTGGGCGATAAGACTCAAAGTGGAGATAGAGAGAAGAGGAGACTTGTGTTTAGAAAGGTCACTCAGTGGCCGCATGGAGTGTGGAATAAAACAGGGGAAGTTGGCACATGGGTTGACCAGTTGGTTGGCCATTCTAATAATTCTTTTGGAACAAGATAAGAGTATTACAGGTTGTTGTGCAGATGAAGAACTTCAGAAATTTTGAAAAAACATTTTGGTTCTGAACTATGTTTCTCTGACCACAAATGCACTCTGAGATTGGATAACATGGCCCAGATTCACAAGGGTTATAGATGCGTAGGAGTTAAGGAGATGAAGTTGTTGGAAGGTGGGTGTAGGGTGTTGAAAGGATGTTCTAGGAAGAAAGAACCGCCTGGGTGTAGATCCTCTGTTGGTGATAATGAAACCACAAAATTAACAGCAGAGCACAGAGAGAACAGGGAATGAATAGTGAGAAATAAGGCTGGAGATGTAGGCAGGGGCCAGATTATATGTGGTCTTGAAACTTCAAATGGGTAGATTAGTTTTAGAAAGGAGGAGGGTCATGCCTTCCATTGAGGCAGGGCTCAAACGTCCGGGTCACCAAATGATGCCTATTCTTTAGACCAAAGACCTTCAGTAATAATCACTAAATTGGCCAGAAAAATCTTCTGATTTCTAAATGTAATTTCAACAATCGCTTCCCACAGCATCACATGGTTGTGCAAAATAGGTCAAATGTCTTTGTTGTGATTTCTCAGGGGTGCACATTTGGAGATGATGTCACAACCATCCTCTGGTCTCGTCCACCTCTTCCCCACCCAAAGTCTGCACCCTCTGCAAAACAAAAGTCAGAGAGCTCGAGCCAGCTGCAAACTGTCACCTTCCTTCCTACCTTTTCTTATGCTTTGCTGTTGTTATTTTCAAAGTGGAGTGTGAGGGCAGGACGGACTGTCAGTCTCCCCTTGGAATACATGCTGAAAAAGGAAAATAAGGTGCATTGTGACATTTTAGCTAAGAGACCTTTCTCTGGCTTTGGAAAAAGCCAACTGAACAGGCACTCATTGTCACACAGCCAGAAGAAAACCACACAACCCAAATGTCACCTCGGAGCTTGTTTGCTGTTATATTTTCAGCGTACATTTGATTATTCTTCCTTTTCATTTTTAAGGATAAGGGGTCGAAGCCACTCCAGCTCTGTCTTTCTTCTCATAAAAGTCTCCCTCCCTGTTCTCATAAAAGCCACCCACATGAGACAGCAAGACTCGCATAGCTTTTTCCTGTTTCAAATTGGTGAGAGTACATTTGCAAATGCATCTTTACCTGAATGGTGTGGAGTCACTTAGGTTTATTCATATTTTTCAGAGAAACTGACCAAAACTGCCAAAGAGCTAGAATTCCATTTTGGGCATTTCAAGTCCTTTGCTCTAAGGACTAACTTCCAGTGCTCCCTTTCCTACATCTTCTTTTACTTCTCCTACCTTTTAAGGCGGCAAGATCATGTAAGTGGAGAGAATGAAAACTCTGGAAGCTTTTGGATCTGTTTCCGCCTTGGTATCCTCACTAGCTGCATGGCTTAGGTCAACTTCCGTTACGCCCCAGTTTCCTCCTTGGTTAAATGGGGATAATAATGGCACTTGCCATATGGAATTATATTGAAGATTGCATAGGATAATGTATGTAAAACATCTAGCCCTTTGCCAGTAACTTTGTCATATGACTTCCCGACCTAGCTCAGGGTGGTCACATGCAGGTCAGAGACTTCTCTCAGAAATGAGTGACTGGGGCTGGTTGGAGGCAGAGGGCTCCCTGTTCTTTGACACCAGTGTGGACTGAGGGAGCACTGCAGGGACTGTCAGTCAGAAGAACAGGCTTCCCACTGGAGTTCCATGTAGGTCCAGTCACTGAGACAAAGAGTAACGGAAGAGGAGCCTCAGATGATATCTAGAAATATCCAGGTGAGGACCTGGAGATACAGCAGGGACTCAGGCAAATAAGGTCCCACCTCCCAAGGGCTTATATTCCCATGAGCCTCCCGAGGTGCAATGTGTTTGCTCCAGGTGCTGGGGAGGGAGAACAGTGCAGACGGCCAAGGGCACCTCTCAGTCCTGGGGCTCTGGGTTTGATTCCAACTTAACGCTTACCAGCTCTGTGCTGTGGGCAATGCATTTAACCCCTTGAGCCCTAGCTGTTTCCTTTATAAAATGGCCGCAGATCTACCTCCCAGGTTGTCGGGAGAATTAAATGAGGTAATATTGGCTAATATTTTTTGAGGGCTGACCATGTGCTAGGCACTGTGCTAAGCACTTCACATTAACTCATTTATCTCAGGACAACCCTGGGAAATTGATGCTGTTAGTGCCCTAATTCTACAGAGGAGGCCTGGAAACATAAAGAAACCCAAGCTACCCAAGGTTATGCATGTAGTGGGTGGGAGAGGCAGGATTCGCATAGGCTCCTGGGCTTTAGAGCTGTGCCCTGAAATGTCTGCTGTACTGTCTAGACCAGTGGTTCTTAGAATGCGGTCCCTGGACCAGCAGCATCAGCATTGCCTGGGAAGTTGTTAGGAACGCAAATTCTCTGCCCTACCCCAGACCTCCAGAATCAGAAACTCTGGGAGTGGGGCCCAGAAACTCTGCGGGTGCTTTACCAAGCCCTCCAGGGGATTCAGACATAGACTCAAGTGTGAGGACCACTGCCCTAGACTGGGGCTGGCAAACTACAGTTGCCATCTGTTTTTCTCCATAAGGTTTTGTCATAACACAGACAGGCTCCTTCATTTGTGTATTGTCTATGGTTGCTTTTGTGCTACAATGACAGTTGAATAGTTAGGTGAGAGACCATCCGGCCCACAATCCTAAACTATTTACTATCAACCGTTTTTAAAAAAAAAGTGTGCAGACCCTGGTCTAGGCAATACCCTAGAAAGCCCCTAGCACAGTGGCTGCACACAGTAAGTGGCCAGTAAGTGGCTATTATTATTAAGTGCTTGGGAAGCAAAACCTGGTGATTCATAGAGGTCCAAAGTGCTCCGATGCCAAGGTGCAGAGTGAGCTGGATCAGTGCAGAAATGGACTACAATGAATGATTCGTTCTCTAGTGATGATCCAGGTACAGCTGAGAATTTGGTCATGGTACTAGTTTCTTACCAAAGGGGGGAATAGGGAAGGAGGGTCTTACTCTTTGGCCATTATCCCTCTGTGTTTTCCTCCTAATTATCCCGCTAGCCTGGGGCTTGCTCAGAGACGTGGGCTTCGGAATCTGGAGCACCTGCAGCAGCCCTTGCAGGCTTCACCCTCTGACTCTCATCCACAGCACAGAGCACTACTGATTTCCAGGAATCACTCAGACAGAAGGATTGGTGGATGAATTATTGCCTTTATTCCATATCTTCCCAAGTCCACGGTCTGTTCTGAGTCTAAATACAGGATGGCTTTCCAGAAATAAAATTCATCTTTATTTAACAAATATTTATTGCCCATTCTGTCATATACCAAAGGTTAACACAAATTAACAAAATTAATGTCAATCTTTTTTAGCTGACAACTCTTCTTCGAGTTAAGCAGCATGTTATCCAGATGAGGAAGCCACAGCTCAGAAAGGGTGAGTGACTTCTGAGGGTCACAGAACTAGTACGCTGTGGTGCCAGGACTCAAATCTCCATCTCCTGAGTCCCGGGCCCAGGCCTCAGCTTGCTGCCTTCCATGGTCTGGATTGGTCCCCACCTCAGGAGGGCATTGACCCACTAAGAACGTCTGCATCTCCTCCCTCAGGGCTCCTTCCTCTTAGGGAAAAGCATTGCCTCCTCCTGAGGACATCAGTTTTCTGGGGGCATCCTTCTCTCTGCACAGAAGGGTATATGGGTTAGGTTCATGGCAGGAAACAGATGGCACACTCAAAGAGAGTTTAAAAAGGGGCCAGAAGCATCTACATAGTTTATGGGGCCCAGTGCAAAATGAAAATGTGAGGCCCTTGTTAAAAAATTGTTAAGAATTTTAACCGAGTGTGGAACCTTTCCAGGCATGGGGTGCTATGTGACTGCACAGGTCACACTTCTATGAAGTCAGCCCTGACGGAGCCTGTTTGCAGTGTGGACAGGGTTTAGGGAAACCAACAGGAGATGAGGCAGCACCCAGGGGTAGGAGCAGTGGGAAGCCATTACTACTTCTGGGACTGAAGGGCAAAAAGAAAAACTGCTGGAACCCGGAGAGAGTAGCTGTGTAGAAAGGGCTGCCTACCTTTCTAGATCTTTCTCCCTCTAGTTCTTTATATGGACACCTCTCAAAAATTGCCATCACAGCATCCCTGAGGGCAGGACTTCAGAATCCTTATGATATAACCAGAAGACCCACTTTTTCTTGTAAAAATGCATTTGAAATTTACATCATAAGCCATAGAAAACTGAGTTTCTTTTGATGAAAAAACAAACTCCCCCTAGCTCGCCAGTTTTCAAGTAAAGTTGACATAGAAAGATGTGCCCTTTCTTGTACCGAGCTTTGGTGGAACTCCAGAAATCCTGCTTTGAGAGCTGAGGTTTACCTTTGTGCTTGTACTCTCTCCGCGGCTGAGTGGAAAGAGGTGCAGTGTTGGAATCGGGCTCGTCCCGGTTCCAGTCCCTTCTCTTCACACCTTGGATTGTTTCTTTGCTGGTCCTCAGTTTCCTTGTCAGTCGGGGTGCCACCTACCTTGTGGAATCGCTGTTTATTAAAGCGGATGCCATGTTTTGCACATGCGCAATCTCCTTCCTCTCTCACCAAAGCATTCAGCTCCATCAGCCTTCATTTGGCAAACACTGGCCGGTTGCCTCTGTTTTCTGGGCTCTGGGTGGCCTTCCTCTCTGTGTTCCCCCAGCACCTTCCACAGAGTAGGTTCTCAACAGTGCTTTCCTGCTTGACTGGTTTTCTGACTCCAGGGGAGGCGGAGGCTATGTGGTGTCCTCTCAGAACAAAAGGCCGCCTCAGGCACTCATGGCTGCACAGGAAGCTTGGCTGGTCCCTGGCTGGGGTTTTTGACAATTGGCCCTTTGTTTAATCCCTTACCGCTGAGAACAGATCATTCACTGAGCTTCAGAGGAAGTCTCAAGAAGACCTTTCTCCGTGCTCAGAGCTGTGGCCTTTGTGGTGACTCTGCTCCCGTTTGGTGTCTCCTTTAGCTATCTAGGAATACTAGTTAGCTAAGGCTTGGCTGCAGATGCCTGGCCTGGGCCACTGGGCAGAGACGTGGACACCTGGCAGGCGGGTTTCAGAAAATTCGTTGCAGCAGCTGCGTGGCCCGATTGCTCCAAGCCCATTATTCATTTTGAATAATTGTTGACCTTTCTGTCTGCACTCTCCATGGAGAATTTCAAGCCATTTTCCAGAGCACAGATGACTATCTGAAGTGCACAATAGCACAGGAGACTGCCAGCGTCAGCCTTATAATCCCTCTTGGCACCAGAGTGAGGGAGGCAGGAGAGGCCCACTTACAAGGGCAACTCTGGCTCGAGTGAGGAGCTCCAGGAGTCAGGCAGCTTAGGAGAATTAGACAAAGGAGACCCACTTATGTGGCCACCTGTGGATGTTGTCTGAATCTATCTAAAGTTCAGGCCTGACCATGACATCCCCTGATGACCAGATGTACAAAACCCTTCACAATTGGATTCCAACCTTCCTTTCCAGCCACATCTCTGGGTGCTTAGCCTGGTAACCCATATGCAAGCCACAATTGACTCTTGGTGATTGCTCAGAAAATCTATGCTGCTTCAGGGCAATGGGCCTTTGCACATGCGGTTTGTTCCTCCTAGAATGTCCCTTCCTTGCCTGTTAAACTTCTTTACCAACCCTCTTTGGCTGAATTCATCTCTTCGTTCTCTTCATTCATTCTCACTGCACTTTCCACTATTACCAATATTACATTGTATCATATATGTTCACACCTCTCTCTTGTCCTCCTTGAGAGTCAAGGTCTGGATAATATTCATTTTTCTATTCTTAACGCCTGGTACTTAATAGACACTCTGTAAATGCTTAAAAATAAATGAGTGAGAAAATGAGTGCTGAATAAATTCTCTTCTTAGATGCTACAGACCTACATTGTATCCATTAGGACTCTTTATGTTGTAAGCAAGAGAAACTCAAAGTCGTTTAAGGAAAAACATGAATTTCTTGGTGTAAGTGAAAAATCTGGGGTGGGCTGGCTTTAAGAATAGCTCCATGCAGGTTTCAAACATGTGGCTTTGCATCCTCCAGCTGTTGCCCTCATGCACAACCTGACTTCCCTTATGGTATCAAGGTGCAGACACTCACATTCCACCAAGGCCAGAGGAAGAGAGCGTCTCTTTTCCCCAGAAGGCCCAGCACAGGTCTCATTGGCTCTGATCAGGTTATGTGCTAATCTCTGAACCAATCCCTGTGGCCAAGGGGCTGGGCTACGCAAATTGTCTCAGACCAAGCAGGGCTTACATTTCTCAATACAACAAAGGCAGAAAGTGGGAGACAAGGTGAATTCCACAAAAGAAAATCAAAATAATATTGCTGGCCAATCAAACAATCAATTTCACTCTATCCAGTCCCATAGGCTTAATTCATGAGAAAAAATAAACAAACAAAAACTTTTCAAAAGGTTTAGCAGCCATACCCAATTTTTGTGAAGTAAGTCCAAATCCTAAAGCAAAATGTACAGTCAAGTACTAAGCTTTAGAGGTAAAAAGTGTTAGTGAAGCCTCCATTTCATAAATCACAAGGTTGGGTTTTTTATTGTTGAATATTATTTTTTATTACAGTAGATATCAGATGTGTCATCCTTTCCTTTGGTCTAGGCGTATTTTCTCTTGCAATAGTTCACAATTTTATGATTTGGGAAATCATGGTAAGGTCCATGAGTAGAGAATTTCCAGACACAGATCAGTGCCTCAAATTGCTGACTGGGGTTTTCATTTTTTTCTTTTTCTATAGCAAGTATTACCAGTTGGGAAGGAAAATAAATCAGAGGTAACATGAAGAAATTTTTATCTTTTATCAGTAGTATGAAAATTCCTTTCTAGGGAAAGATGAACAATGTTGAAAAGTAGTAATGCTAACCATGCCCTGGGGTAGAAGCAAGTTCTGGTGGTACGCAAGTGCCCCACACACGGAAAAACGAAGGAACTTTTAAAATACAGGTAGGAGAGGGAAGAGGAGTCAGGCAAAGTCAGTAGAGGAAGAGAGAGACTTGAGAAAGAAGGAGAGAAGAATAATTTGTCCAATGGGGATTTTATTTTTGTGTGGCGCAGAGAGTATGACTAGTGATGCAATATTCCTTCTCCATATCTCTTTGGAAGTCTTTAGTAAAATCAACATTGTCCATAACACTTTGGTACAAGAAAATTTTAGGAGAAATTCTATGAAGAGCTGATGACTTCTTCAAGGTTATCATAAACTTCTACGCATATATATGACGACAAGTAAGTTAAGTGTAAGTTAAGAGTTGAGAGAGTGCCCAAGGAAAATTGTCTGTAAAAGTCGCTAAGAATCATTAGTCAGGGCAGAGACTCTGTATCAAAAATTAAGGGCAGATAGGATCCCCTACCCACACACAGAGTTCAGCATCTGGAACCATTTGTGTAGGGTTCATAGGTCAGGAACATACCCAAAAAAGGGGGTAAAAAATTTGGAGCAAGTCTTCCCAAGGTGAACTATTTCAACATCAGAAATCTTTGTTTTACAAGCCCAGTAAAACTATTAGGACCTGTCCAGTAAACTTTAAAAGGATTGGGTGCTGAGAGGATGGGGACTCCTTTCTTCCCCAATGGTAGTGTCAAAGACTTTAGACAGGTCCTTTGTCATCCTCATTCTTTTACCGTTTTCCAGATAGCCAGGAAAAAGGGAGAAAAAGCAAAATCCCTGTTATAGAAGCTGCCTCTGCCTTTGTACCTCATTCATCCTTAATAACCCAGGGCCAAGACTGTCTGTTGGTTAAAAACAAAAGCAAATAAACGAACATCTTTGATAAGAGTTTTGAAATTCAAATTCAACTCAATGGGCTTATTGAATCTGTTAGAGGATTTTGAAAAATCTCCAGATAATTGCACTGTATGAATAGCTACAATATCTTTCTATCCACTCAAAACTTAAGTCATCTGCAGGTTTGAGGGGAGTCAATTTTGAATCCAGAGTACTGAAGACAGAGCATGCCACTCCCTTGTAAGAGCCTCACCGACAATGGGTTTTCACTTTCCCTGTGGAGGGAAAATACTGCCCAGGAGACAAAAGTGAGTTTGGTTTTTGGATTCACTGTTCATTTGTTTCCTTCATTTTCTTTCAATGCCTTCAAGATGTCTCAGCTTTAGTCAGCTTTGCACAGAGCTCTGGGCTTAGAAAACAGCTTTCTCTTGGCTACCCCTCCAAGTTGGGGATGAAGGCTGCTTCTGCTTCTGGATTTGGGAATGGGGCTTAAATCTTTTCACAGGCCAGTTAAAAGTCACTTCAAGAGAGAACTGCTCTGGCAGCCTTACTCATGTTCACCACTAAGAGATTTCATTTCATTAAACCCTAGGCTTGACTCTCTCTCAGCAAGGTCGGGAAAAGTTACCCACGGCACTATTCCTCCACTCCACTAATGCCACCAATGCTTGATTTATGGCAGCTGAGCCTTTGTGACCCTCTAAAGGGCCTTGCTGAGGAATGCCTGCTTCCTCTGAAATTAAGGGGCACAGACAAAGAGCTGGATGCGTGTTTGTGAGTGAGAGATGGAAACCTCCATCCATCATTTGGACTGGGACTGGCTTGATGGGCCAAGGGAGGCTGCTGTTTTTAAAAGACCAAGGAAATTTTTATAATTCTGGCCTCTTCTTTCTGTGTATTTTTGCTTATTATATGGGTGTGTTAAATCTCAAGCCTGAAGTTCTTTTTTAAATAGACTTTATTATTTTGAGTAGTTTTACGTTCATGGCAAAATTAAGCAGAAGGCACAGAGCTTTCCCGACTACCCTCTGCGCCTACACATGCATGCACATAACATATTTGGTCCTGAATTCTAACTCCAGTTATCTAGGATAACTGGCTAAGAAAACCATGAGAACAGTTGTGGGATACGGCATATCGTTTGGGGGACATTGGACTCCAGATTTCAAGGCTATAATGTACCTCTGAGGAGCATGTCATTCAGGCTTCAAAGAACCCAAGCTTTATTTTTGCCAGGGGCCATGTCTGGGCTTAGCATTTCTAAATTCCAGACAGACATTAATCTTCAGAATTTTGGAGTAAGAAATCAGAATTCATAGGCATTTTAAGGTATGCCTTAAATTGTAGGTTAGTCTTAAAATATATCTAATAGTTTTTGTAGTACTTACTTATTATTAAGGATATCTAACAGAGAGTTTTAAAAGTAAGAAATATTTTAGTAGCATTTGCCAAAAAATATAGCCTATAATGAATATTCAAAAACTTGAAAACACCAGTAACATAATTAACATGTGGCATTCACCACATGTAGTGTTCAAGTAACAATATTTGTGTCTCCTAGCAAGGTAGAGAGTGAATTGCCAATTAAGGACTTATTTTTCTTCCAAAACTTGTTATTTCTTTAAACACCACTCATAGGATTTATGTAAACTATACTGCTATTATAAACTTATTAATATTTATTTTCATGCAAGTATCTCGACAGGGACACAAGCACGCGCTGACAACATGATCAATAGCTACAAGCAAGACCAACAGGTTAGATCTTGACCATTTCCCTCCCATGGACTCCTCTTCCAGTTCCTTGAAATGCCAATCTTGACTTTTGATTCCATGTGTCAGTGGATTCCTTGGGGCCAACAATGTCTCCAAGTTAACTGTTAAGTTTTAATTCTCACAGGAGAATTATAATACTTTCTCCCATTTTCTCAATTTCTCAATTGATTTTTCTTGGGATTTGAGATTCGGAAAAGCATAAATTTCTGAAGTAATGCTGGGAAGGAGTTCCTGAATGGACGAACTACCTGGGTTATATCTGTTTTCTCCGTCATGCCCAGAGCAAAGCCTTGTACAGTCAGTTCTATAATGTGACATATGTGTTCCTAAAAATTGCCGTGCTGTGCAAAATCACGCATGAAAAACCACAGGGCTTCTGTGGAAAAATGGCGCTAGGGATATAACACTTGAAAACTTCATCAGTGATACATGAAAGAAAGGTAAGAACCAAATAAAAATGGTAGCACAGTTTTATGCACAGTTAAATATTAAAGGTGTATATAAATACTACAATAAATATGACACTTTACTTTGAAAAAGAACTGAGGTTTGCTTCTGGAATTGGGCTTTGGAAAAGCTGGAGCCTGTGAGTTTGTGGGAAGTCGTGGAAGGAGTGAGATCTGAAACAGGATGCAAGGTTGAAACACCAGCTGTGCTTGGGTGAGGCTCAGAACACACATAGTGAACTGAGGAAGCGAGCAGATGTTGGAGGCGTGCATGTGTTTATGCATTCCTATGCTTGGTTCAGCGAGGCACAGTTTTCTGCATTCACCTAGTGTTACTCATATACAAACTACCACATAAGCAAATGTGAAATTTGTGTTATGCTCAAATTGTTCCCGATTATATCAATCACATTGGAACAAATTTGAGTGTTCAAAACAAGTGTGACAGCAGAGCTGATCGTACGTGTACAGTTCACTGAAGTTGCTGAACGAAGGAATGGCTCTTCAGCAGCTTCTCCACTCATTCTCAAGCTACACTTTGGTTGGTTAGGAAGAGGCACACTCTCTCCTCCCATGGGGGCCTGCTTAGGTTGTGCATGGATTGATACCGTGTCTTTGATTTCTCTTCTTTTCCCTTACTCCGCAGCCTGAAGCATCAGAAAGAAGGAGTATATGTAGCCAATGAGGAGCCTGCCCTTGGGATACAAGTTGAAGGGAACCGAAAGTCCTGCTTACTTAAGAGTAGCAGTCTTGTCAGCCTCCTACAGTAGCACGAATCACCATTATTGGGAAACAAGTCACTGTGTCCTTTTGTCAAAAAAGATGTGACACTGGAATTAGGCACATCAGTACTGCCCATAGCGCTTTATAGAGGTATCTACCATAGTCTACCTAGCAATGGAAAGAGACTTTAATGCTAAATCTTCCCCTTTTTATGTCTTTAAAGTACATTATATATTTTACCCATTGTGAAAAATAATATAAATCCGGGAGAAAAGATTTTAGAGAAATAGACAGAAGTGACAACTAAAATCATATCCATCCCCTCTGGCAACCCTTCTATGCACTTCCTTCCAGTCTAGCAACAGTAGGTTTTGGTGATGGAAGAAGAGAAGAAAATGGAGCTGGTTGTGTAGCAACATTCCTTGCTGGTTTCTTTACTCCAGCATTGTCTTCATTCACGAATGTAAAGACTGAATGAAAGCAAGCTTGGGGCAGCTAAGCACGTGGCATGTTCAAAGCAACTCCTCCTGTGCTCTTGGCTGCTCTTTCTGCCAGAGTTTCACTGCCCATGATGATCTAAACTCTTCAACCAGCTGTTGGCCTCAGCTGGCTTTGAACACAGTATTGGTTTGGCAACTCAGCTCCTGCATTTATCTTCTCAGCTCTTGAATTTGGCTTGTGCATTTTACTTGGCTAGTTGTTGAATTTCCCTCTTGGCTTTAGGAACCTGTCTTCACTGGATGCCTGGCTTATGGATTTATTGTCTGTGTAGACTTGGTTTTGGTTTTGGATCATGCCTTTGACCTGGGTGAGCTAGCCTGTACCATGACCACAGTTATGAGCTACCCGGCTGCTTGACTGGGCAGGCCCACCACTCAGCCCCAGTGTTAAGGGTCAAGATTAGCTCATGGGGCCCCATTATCAAGGAGAGCAGGTCTGCCTTGGGTACCCTAGCAAAAGACCTTGGGCAGCATCAAGGTGACATCCACAGCCTCTTAAGTTCAGTACTACAAGGCTACTGACCTCAATACTCCCTGAAGACTTCTTCAGCTTCTGACCTCCATCTTGGCATCTTGGCTGTGGATAGGATAAGATAGGGCAGAGTTTTTTTTTTATTGTACTATGTGGTGACTCTACCACCTTTGCAAGAATATCCTAATGCCCGTTGACCAAACCACTGTGATTCCTTTGTCTAAATCTTACTGGGACCACAGGACCTTCTGAGAGACCTGAACCACAGAACACCTCTAAACACAGCCCAAATCACCTGGAAGTTCTGCTGATTTCTCTGCTATCTCAACAGCCTCCTAGTGCCTGTGTAGTGGCTGCTACTCTCTATCCCCACAATTATGCCTCGTTTATCTGCCACATTTAGACTGGCATCTCTGGAACTCGGGAAATCTTCCAAGGCTGAGGTAGACTGAGCTTTGACCACTAAGTTATGCTCAATTAAAATGGAATGATATAAAGGACATTTTATAATCCAGGCTTGGTAGAAACATTGTAGGGTGCTTTGGTGAGCAAGCCACAACAAAAAGAATGATACTGATGGCAGTCAAATCTTGCATTTGTATAGGGCTTTACAGATTACGTGATTGCAGTTTATAACTACCAAAACTCTGAGGAGTAGGCTGTATGGGATGGTGATGCTCAGAGAGGTTAGATGACTTGCCAGAAGATGCACAGCTGGAGGAAAGGGATTCAGGTTTCTGAATTAAGTCTTCTGATTCCCAGCCCAGGCTTCATTCTATTGCTGTCCATTGCAGTAGACTATTCAATCAGCCTTTGATATCAGGTCAGAAATACAAATTGAAGATGAAGACAATTTCTCTCTTTTAATATATATATATACTCTAATACAGCATAGGGAACCCTGTGGGGCCCACATAACTATTTATAAACTGGTTTATTCTTTCATTTTCTAAATCTCATCATTCTTTTTTCCTAAGACTCACAGAATTTTCGAAGAAGAAGGAACTGTAGAAATGCAGCTTAGTCATCCCATATTATAGATGGAAAGATTGAAGCATAAAAGACTTAAGCCAGCCTGTAAGTGGGAGGGCTGGTAATTTAACCGATTTTTTGAATTCTGATCCAGCACTTTCCCCTACCCTAGTGTCTTGTAACAGCAACCATCTTCACGACTTCTTTCCTTTCCTACCTCCTCCACTCCATCCATAGGGCAGACTTAGTGTAGTCTTAAATGTCCTGAGGCTCCTCAGGGCTCTTTCCTGGATTAGTGCCCTAGAGATTTGGGTTAAAGCCAGGTGGGTGATAAGGCAATCTTCCCTTTCTCTGTGGATGTGCCTTGGCCTTAGCTTGACAGTGGGGCTGAGGAGCACATGGAATTGCATGGTGGAGCTGGCCCCAGGCTGTTGCTGAGCTGTGCATGATTACGTCTGCTTCCATTCCTGTCTCTTTTCTCTAAATTCCATGCCCATGGATCCTTGTCTCTTTGCCACCGTCATACTGGTGGGTACCTGCAAGCCTGATCCTGGGCCTGCTTCTTCAGAGCTACTGTGGGTCATGGAGCCCTGGATTCCTTGGACCCAGAAATTGTGAGAGGAGGGAAGGGTATGGAGAGGTCTTGCCATCTTATTAGCTCTCTTCATCTCCCTCAGACAGCTCAGCACTTAAACTTTCATGGAACTCAGAATCAAAAGGAAACAGCAATCACCCCTGTAAGTGCAGGAGCTGATCTCATTCACTGAGCAGGTGTGCTGGCTGACTGTCTTATGTGATCTCATTTCGTTCTCTTAGAAAGCTCCTCTTTTCTCAGGTGAGGAGACTGAAATCCGCAGGGGTAACTGATGTGTTTAATCCCTCCTTCCTTGTGAGGTTCAGTGTCACGATCTGAGCTGAGGCTGCGCTGCTCCAAGTTTGTCTTCCTGCCATTGCAAAGCATAGCGCATGGCAGCAGTGAAATTGGTGGCAGAGGAAGGGCAGGTGCCGTGGAGGATGCACTCAGGGTGAGGGGGCTTTGGGGTGGGTACCTGAAATAAGGCTGGGAAGTTGGGAGCAGGAAGAAGAGAGAGTTTTAAAGTCTGTCACCCTCATTCATACTGAATTCTCCCCCATCAAAGATATCTGGCCTTTTCTTTTATTCTATCCTAGTGACATTTTATGTGGGCATGTGAACTTCCTCCAGTGTCTGTGAGCTCAGAGTCCTGCAGGCATGGCCTTATCTTCTGTTATAGTCAACAGGGTTAGCTGCCACTGTTTATCCTTCATAGATTTTTATAATATTCTGATGGTGTCTTTGTACTTGTCTTTTTCACACCACCAATTTCCCCTTGCCCAAGAATGGGATCTTCTCCATCTCTCGTTCTCAAAGATCAGCCTCCAGTGTGAACTGAGACAGCTCCCCAGCACTCGCCCAGGCACACCCGTTCATGATGCCATTTTGATGAACTTGATTACCAAGCAGTGGCCTGCAAAGGGTTTGACCAAAATGCCTACCTCAAAAGGCAAAATGTCCTGCTCTGGATGGCACATGCCTCACAGCAACAGAAAGCATGTTTGGTAAACTGAATTTCTTGAGCAGCAGAGTGAGGTGAGAAGAGTACATTTACTGTTTAACCTTGGGCAAGTTTCTTAACCCCTATAAATGCCAAATAAGATATGAATAACACTTCTAACCGACTTCAAAGAGCTGCTAAAAGGACTAAATGAGCAATGCTTGGAGAGCTGGTGCTAGGCAGCTGAGTACATATCCGGTATCCAATAAACACTTATCCCCTTCCTCTCCTTGATTTCTTATGGGCCTGAAAGACCAGTAATTTTAGGAAATTTTAACAGATTCAGGAGTCTTGGGCCATCTAAGCAGATATATCAAAGACCTGATGGTTCCATAGGCCAATCTCTTTCTGCCTTCCTCAAGAGATCCAGCCCCGATGGGGAATCCCATGGGAATGCTCAGATTCCTGAGTGCCTGGCCCGGCCATGGCTGTTCCTCCAGAAAGTGCAGAGAGCTTCCTTTCCCAGGGTCCCAGAGATGCTTGGCCATGGATATGCCACTAACAGCTTTGCCCCGCTGCCTCTCCCCACAGCTGCTCCCCTCCCACCCTGCCTGGCATGAGAGCAGAGGAGCTAAGACTTCTTCTTAGATGAAGTCGGATATGTCTGAGGAAGCTGTCCCTTCGCTCCTGGGGAGAGGAGTGGGAGACATAGCATCACAGATGTCATTGGCAAACGGTAGTTTTGGAGGACTTGTATGACCCTGGTGTGGACTAGAATTATGGGGAAGGAGAAAAGAGAAGGCATCCAGCTCTGTCCTCCAGGAATGGACTTTCTCAGGCAGATAATGCATAGGCACAGAGTTTGACCCCCTCCACACCCAAATATTAGTCTCTACTTATATATCCGATTCAGTCTCCCAGATCTCTTTCCTCATCACCTGTTCCCTTGGAAACACTTTAGACTTTGGGGAAGGTGAAACCCACAGGAAGGAAGCAGTGGCTCCACCTAATGCGAGTGGGATTCGGAGCAATGCTGACCAGTGTTTCAGCATTTTAGCAAATGTGTATTGCGTGCCTAGGTGTGCCAGGATCGTGAGTCTGTGAGACAGAGCACGTTTGCCTCATTTTCTAATTTCAAAGCTGAGATTTGGTTGCATGAAGGCTCTTGTTCAAGGTTGTACCACTGTGAGCATCAGTGAGCACTGGAGACCAAACTCACCTCTACCCGGGACCTCACACCTGTCACTGGAGAGGACGCTCTGAAATCTCCTGGAAAGAAATTTGCCACCATTTCATCAACCGTATGTTTTCTTACCCCAGCTTTATTAAGATATAATCGACAAATAACATTGTGTAAATTTAAGATGTACAACGTGATGATTTGATCTACATATATATTGTGAAATGATCACCACAGAAAGGTTAGTTAACACATCTATTACCTCACAAAGTTACCATGTTTTTATTTGTTTGTTTGTTTTTGGTAATGAGAACACTTAAGATCTATTCTCTTAGCAAATTTCAAGTATGTACAGTATTAACTAGAGTCACCATGCTATGCTGTATATTAGAGCCCCAGAACTTATTCATCTTATTGCTGAAAGTTTGTATCCTTTGAACCACAGCTCCCCATCCCCCGGCAACCACAAATCTACTCTGTTTCTATGAGTTAACTTTTTAAGAATCTACCTTAAGTGAGATCATACACTATTTGTCTTTCTCTTTCTCTGACTTATTTTACTTAGCATAATGCCCTCAAGATTCATCCATGTTGTCACAAGTGGCAGGATTTCCATCTTTTTTATGGCTGAAAAAATATTCCAGAGCCAGCCCTGATGACCTAGTGGTTAAAGTTCAGCGCTCTCACCACTTTGGTGGCCTGGGTTCATCTCCCAGTCATGGGTCTGTCAGTTGCCATGCTGTGGCGGTGGCTCATGTAGGAGAACTGGAAGGACTTACAGCTAGGATATACAGCCATGCACTGGGGCATTGGGGAGGGGGGAAAAAAAGAGGAAGATTGGCAACAGATGTTAGCTCAGGGTGAATCTTTCCCTGCAAAAAACAAAAAGGAAAAACAGAAAAGCCATTGAATAATATTCCATTCTGTGTGTGTTATATACATATTACATTTCTTTATCCATTTATTTGTTGACAGACCTTTAGGTTACTTCCTTACTTGGGCTATTGTGAATAGTGCTGCAATGAACATGAGGGTGCAGATATCTCTTAGAGATAGTGATTTCATTTCTTTTGGATATGTGCTCAGAAGTGGACTTTCTGGATTATATGGTAGTTCTATTTTTAATTTTTTGAGGAACCTCTGTACCGTTTTTCATAGTGGCTGCACCAATTTCCCCGCCAACAGTGCACAAGGGCTCCTTTTCTCCACATCCTCACCAACATTTGTTGTCTCTTATTTGATGAGAGCCATTCTAACAGATGTGAGGTGATATCTCATTGTGGTTTGATTTGCATTTCTCTTGTGGTTACTGATGTTGAGTGCTTTTTCGTGTACCTGTGGGCCATTGGTATGTCTTCTTTGGAAAAATTTCTCTTTAAGTCCTTTGCCCATTTTGTAATCAGATTGTTTGCTTTTTTTTGCTACTGAGTTGTATGAATTCCTTGTATATGTTGGATATTAACCCCTTAACCCCTTATTAGATAAGTGGTTTGCAAATATTTTCTCCCATTTTGTAGGTTGCTTTTTTATTTTGTTGATTGTTTCTCTTGCTGTGCGGAAACTTTTTAGTTTGATGTAGTTCCACTTGTTTATTTTTGCTTTTTTTTGCCTATGCTTTGGTGTCACAGCCAAAAGAATAATTGCCGAGGCCAATGTTAAGGAGCTTTTCCCCTTATGTTTTATTCAAGGAATTTTATGGTTTCAGGTTTTACATTTAAGTCTTTAATCCATTTTGAATGCGTTTCTGTGAGTGCTGTAAGATAGGGATCCTATTCCACTCTTTTGCATGTGATTATCTAGTTTTCCCAACACCATTTACTGAAGAGACTATCCTTTCCCTGTGGAATATTCTTGGCTCCCTTGTTAAATATTAGTTAACCATATGTGCATGAATTTATTTATGGATTCTCAATTCTGTTCTGTTGGTCCGTATGCCTATTTTATGCCAATACCATACTGTTTTGATTACTATAGCTTTGTAATAAAGTTTGAATTCAGGAAGTGTGATGCCTCCAGCTTTGTTCTTTATTAAGATTGTTTTTTCTAGTCAAGGTCTCTTGAGGTTCCTGTGAATTTCAGAATTGTTTTTTCTATTTCTGTAAAAAATTTTCATGGAATCTTGATAGGGATTGCATTGAATCTATAGATTACTTTAGGTAGTATGAACATTTTAACCCTATTAATTCTTCCAATCCATGAACACAAGATAGTTTTCCATTTATTTGTGTCTTATTCAATTTCTTTCATCAGTATCTTATAGTTTTCAGTGTGGAGATCTTTCACCTCCTTGGTTAAATTTATTCCTAGTAGTTTATTCCTTTTGATGCTGTTGTAAATGGGCTTGTTTTCTTTATTTCTCTTTCAGATAGTTTATTGTTAGTGCATAAAAATGCAGCTTATTTGTTTATATTGGTTTTGTATCTCGCAACTTTACTGAATTCATTTATTAGTTTTAACAGGTTTTTTTGGTGAAATACTTAAGGTTTTCTATATATAATATCATGCCATCTGCAGAGACAATTTTACTTCCTCCTTTGTGATTTGGATGCCTTTTATTTCTTTATCTTGCATAATTGCTGTGGCTGGGACTTCTAGTACTGTGCTGAACAGGAGTAGCAAAATGTGTTTGATGCTGAGGGTATGCTAATGGGGCCTGTGATCCCAAGGAGGTGTTCCTAATGTGGTCACCTGTTATTTTCTCAGTAAAGACTTTGCCTCTGGAACATCCCAATGAACTTCTCTCTCTTTGTTACTTGAGTGGGGCTCTGCTTATGTTCTTGGAGTGATGGATTCATCCCAAATAAAGGGATGTCCATTGAGGTCAAGAACAAATACATCCACTGGCTCCTCACCTTTCCTCTAAGCCTAGTCACCAGCAGATTACATCGGTCATTCAGAAGCAGCCCTTGTGCTTCAGATGCTGATGAAAGGCCAGTGAACAGAGAAAGAAAGCACTGGAAGAGGAAAAGGCCTTTGTCAAACTCTCCTTCTCCAGCTGGTCCTGCTGCTTTGCCCCAGTAACAAAGGCTACTGCTACACTGGGTATAGGATCCTTTTGATGAGTTCAAGTTCAGTGACCCTCCTGTCACCAAATCCCGCTCCAGATTTGGATATTGTTCATCTGAGGCCTCCCCTTGTAACCCTTGAAAGACATATGAGAAAGAATGTGGATTTCTCTTCCTTCTCTTTTTCCAGTTCCCCCAATCTCACTAGCCTTTTTCTAGTCTGTCTTCTCTTCAAGATCACAGCACAGATCTTCCAACCCATGAAGCTGTATCTCAATGGCAAGAAAGCACAGGGGGAAGAAATCAAATGCAAAGGAGATTAGATTCATTTATCTCTGTTCATCCAGCAAAAAAATGATTGAGTGCTTCCTATGTGCCGGGCACATAGATGCTGGGGAAACAACTATGAACAAAACAACTTGACTGTTCTCATGGAGCTTGCCTTGTAGTGGAGGATATAGATGCTGGAAAAATAAATGCATTAAATATGTTTCTGTTTTGGTTTCCAACAAAATAGATCCTGAGACAAGGATTTGGGTGCAATCAGTTTCTTTAGGAGGTAAACTCATGAAGCACAATGAGGAATTAGAGAAGTGAGATCGAGAAGGGAAGAAAGTCAATGAAGAGTGCAGTAATGAGTGAGTTGCCACTGTGGGTAACTGAGGCTGAATCCCACTGAGGACCCTCTGAAAGTCAGTGCAGAAGGCTGCTCAGAGTTGTCCTCTTGAGAGACAAAACGCTGGGGTATTTATCCACAAACTTTTGTCCCTCCTTGGTTCCTAGGATATTAACTTCTTAACATTTCTGCCCTGCCTTGCACACAGGTTGAATATGTTTCTATTGCTAGAAGAAAGCAATGATGCCATTAGTCAGAGAGACAAAGGAATCCACAGGCTGTAAGGGAAGTATTTGCGGTGACCTCTGGGAAAGGCCAAAGGTTATAGGTACAGCATCATCAACCACTGCTATATTAAGTGGGAATAAGTGCTAGAAAGAAGAATAAAGAAGGATAGAAAGTAATAGTTGGGAGATGGAACTATTGAAGATAGGAAGTCAGGAAAGGCCTCCCTGAGGAGGTGATATTGGAGTAAAGACCCGAAAGAAGTCAGGGAATGAGCCATGCATACATCTGTAGGAAGATCCTTCCAGGCAAAGGGAACAGTGAATGCAAAGACCTGAAAGCAGGAGGGGGCCTGGATCTCTTTTGAAGGTAGATCTAATGTGATTTGATATCGGGTGTAGAAGAGTGAAATTATGAATGACTCTAGGGGTTTGGGCCAGAAGATCTGGTAAAATGGAACTGCTATCTACTGAGATTATGAAGGACAAGGAGCACACTGGTGGAAAGGGGTAGCAAAAGTGTGATTTCAAACATGTTAAGTTGGTGATAACTTTCAGACATCCAAGTGAAAATATTGTGCAAAGTTGCATATATTTGTTTGGAGTTCAAGGTAGAGGTCAGTTCCAGGATTTGGCAGTTATCAGTGTGTAGATGGTATTTAGAGCCACAGAACTGAATGATATCACCTAGGAGGTGATTGTAGATAAGAAGAGAAGAAATTTGAGGCCTATGCCCTGGAATATTTCAATGTGTAAAGGTCAAGAACATGAGAGGAAAGCAGCCAATGGATCTGAACCTCAAGAGAAACTGTGTTGTACCTGCGGTCAGGGGAAGAAAGTGTTTTGAAAGGAGGGAGTGATTGTGTTAAATGCATGTGGAGAGCTGTGCCAAGTGGGAAGTGAATGATTTTTGTCTGGATCATATAAGTGTCCAATGAAAGGAAGTGCCAGGTTCCATGGTATTCACATAATTGAGGGTCAGAAGGCATTCATGATTGGTTTCAGAGCAAGGCTGAGATGAGAAAACACCTGAGGGAAGGGGGATGGTTCCTGAAAGAGGACTGTAATGAGTTGCCGCGGTAGTTCAGAAAAGAACAGAATGAAAATAAAAACTTCAAAGGGAGATTTTGCTTCAATGACTTTGCCCTGGAGTCACTGTACATGCTAATAGAAGCTCATAAAATGTCAACCTGGGCACAGAGATTCAAATCCTCACTTAAGATTAGATGAAAAAAATCAAACAAGAAATAAAACTATTTACATTTTTATAAATGAGTACATTTAAACTAACAAAACCCTACACCTAAAAAGCATGAATTTTACTGTATATAAACTATGCCTCAATAAAGCTGACTTAAAAAATACCTATGAACTCCTTTAAGTGCTACGGTTCCTCCAAACCTTTCTCCTCAGACTTGGGCAGTACATCTGGGCTGACCTATGCATTACCTGTGGGCAAATCTCTGTTCTGAGTGGATTGCCCTCATTATTAAGAAGAGTTCATCTTTACAATGGCCTTAAAACAAAAACTGTTTACTTTCAGTTGTATATTTCCTCACTCCAATCCATTGTGTAGACTGTTGCCATTCTAATGAAATAAGATGCTGCTCAAGAATTGAGAATGTTTCCCTATTTCCTATAGTACACTCTTGTTTTTCTCTTAAGGCCCTCCAAAATCTGGTTCCAGCCTAACTAGCCCATGTTATTTTCTCAAAGCATAGATCTTTATTCTAATCCAGCTAACTCTGCTGTGTAACAAACATGCCTCACTCCATGTAACTTCTCAGATTTTCTGAAGACTTCACTCAAAATCCACTTCCTTTTTCCTTTTATCTTTTAAAGTTCTATGCCTTTCTGAATTTACAAGAAAGAGCCTGATCTTTAGAATCAGAATTAGAATTAGACCTTGGTTTGAATTCTATCTTTACCTCAGTCTCCTCATATGTAAAATGAGGATAATAACACCACTGTCAAAGAGTTGCTGTGAATTGGTTAGCTATAGGCCCTGGGATGTGACCTCTAACTGACCCCCTCCAATTTTATCCTAGAGACATCCCCAGATAGAAGTTAAAAAAATTAGTTTCCTCCTCCTTAAGTCTCACTCCTGTGCTGTTTGATCTGTTGATGCACAAGCAACTTAAAAATTATATTCCATCATATTCTGCTTAGTCTCTTATAGCAATTCATAAACTTCAAACATTAACTTAAATACTACTGTACTACTGTATACAGGATATAATTAGTCTCCTTAACCAGATCATATATTTCCCAAAGGAAGGGATGATCTCTTATATTTCTTCTTCATTCTTAGCACAGTCTACATTACTAAGTATGTGGTGGTGGTTCTACAGATTTTCAGTGAATGACTAAATGAATATGTTACCAAATTGGCTGTCTTTAATTTTACTCAAATTCTCCAGAGATGATCTAATGTCAGGGGGGATTGCCTCCAAGAACGTTTCCAATGTAGATGCTATGTATAATGATTTTGTGTCACTGCATAAATTACATTAAATTACATTCTGGCTTATGAGCGCTATAGTAAAAGTTTTTTCTTTGTTTTGTCTTGGCAAATTGAAAGTATGATTACAACATAGTGTAATAATGCATGGACTATGGGAAGATACTTGGGTTCAAATGCCAACCCATCCCTTCACTGGGTGGGTGACTTTGGGCAAATTACTTAGCCTTTCTGAGCCCAATCTTCTCTTCAATTAAATAAGAGGTAAAAATACCTGTGCCCTGCTTTTTTTAGGCAAGTGGAAGTACTTAGCCAAGTGTCTGGGAAGTAATAGGCAGAGGGTACGTATTTGATGATATTCTTCCTTCTGTTTCCTTTAAACTGAACCTTGCACTTTAAACCACAAGGATCAAAAGAAGTCATCTGTATGAAAGCCCTTTGAAAACTACAGAGTTCTGGACACCTGTGAGGCATTATCATTGTTATGACCGTAAGCAAGGAAGACAGACCAAGATAGGACCTAACTCTTTAGAGGAACAGTCTCCCTATGAGGCTGTCAGCGAAGTTGTAGATCTAGCTTTCTGAAGATTCCTAGATCAGACCCTGCAGTCTTTCTGAGTGAGATGGGACCTATGGCTGACCACCCATCATCTTCTTCCAGAGACCCTTCCACCCCTATAAGAAAATTCCAGAGAACAATATAATAAATTGCAATCATAATAGCTACCCTGCTGTTCCTCCATTTACAATGAAGTCCTTTATTCCACCCTTTTTTACTTGTTGCTATTCCCTTATTCCTTTTCCCCCCTTGCCCTTGATTAGAATGGATGAGGAAAATATTGGTAAAGGTTGATTTTCCTCTCCAACCTTTGGGGCTGGTGGTCTGTGAGAAGAGAGTCCAAAGACAAAATTCTCATTAAGTAACCTTGCTATGCTTTCTGCTGTTGTCCTCAACTTCTCCCTCTTCCAAATTGTTATAATTAAGAGAGTGCCCGTTAAATGATTTCCCTTTGTCAGATGGATTATGTTCTATAACAGAGCCAAGTTCTATACTCATTATGAATCCCCAGGCCAGTGCCAACAAAATGTCGGCACCTTCTTCCCCACAGCAGCTGAAACAGCAGAGGAAGGTCACTTAATGACAATTTGGGAGGAAACCAGTGTAGCTTTCCGCTGGATGGCCTTCTATCCTTGAACGTCAACAGGGTGTTCTTTTTCAACTCAGAGACTCCACTCTTTACGAAGTAGGGATTAAAAAATGTGCTGGCATCAAAGTGTCTCAGAACAACAAACAGCCAACAAATCTCAAACTAAAGTGATGTTGAACTGACCCACACGGACCTGAGAAACGTCCCACTTGGGGATCTTGGTGGGTCAATTATCCGTCATCCTCATGCTGTGTTCTCAAGCTGTGACTGCACCTCTGGGTCACTGGGGCAAAGCTCCCTAATGAAAAGAAAATGATTCCATCAATAGCTCAGATGTTTGGCAGAGGGTAGACTAAACATCTGGTTGATTGACTGAATGGTTTTCTCTCCAGCCAGATGTTTGGTATCAACTAAGCACAGTGTACAAGCAGAACCTTTAAAAGGGCATTCTTCTGAGGCCCCCATCACATCTAGTTTATAGGAAGTTCTTCTCTTATACTAATATAACTTTTGATTCCGAGCTGGGAAGCTGCTTGCTTTTCTTACTGTATAATTCTTTTGCATTTTTACCAACTACCCATCAACAGCTTCTCAGTCCCGTTTGATTCTCTTTTCTGTAAAGACATCCTTGGCAGAGATGTTAGTGGTCGTTGTAGCAATGCAAAAAATGTATCAGCATGAACACGATGTTTAGGTATACTTTTATGGCATAGAATATTCTACAAATTATCCATGCATTGAGTTTTCTTTGGAGCGCTATCCAGGTAGGATATACCTTTTATCAGTCAGACATTTCTGGATTCTAGATATAATAGATTTTGTGTTAGCATGACAGTGTCCTTTCTACCATCTTCTGTTTAGCCAGGAAACTCTCCTATGTCTGAGAGAAAGTCTCTTGGTAGCATTGAGTAAAGCATTTGGGATCTGAAACAGTATAGAGTGGAATTGGTATTGTGCTATGGTGGAAAGAGCACTGGATTAGGAGTCAGGATTTGCTCAGTAGAGCCAGTTCATTCACTGACTTTCTAAGGGACCTGAGCATCAGTTCAACTCTCTAGACTTCTATTTCCTGTCCTGAAAACTGATGAAATACAACTGAGGCTTGTAAGGCTCTAACAATCTGTGATTTGCTGAAACCCGGGCGGTGATGGATGAGATATAATCAATGTCATGACACTGAGTTCGGATTGCTGCTTGAGGAAAAAATCCCACATAGGTAAGAAAAGACCTTGCACAATGAATTAGTGGTTCTATTTACTTCCAAATATTCCTAGGATGGGCAATGTATTAAATATAATGGCGCCATTAATATTGTGGAGTGAATTTGTTAAGAAGTTTAATTCTTACCGAAAAGCACAAGATAAATGTGGTTTGAGACTGGACATAAGGAAACATTCAAGAGACTTGAGATGGGAAAGATGGTTCTCAGGCAATGCCATAGTTGGGGTGGTGGTGACTGACACTGGCTGGGGAGGGTATAAAGGACGGGAAGAGAACATGGAAAGAGGATGGAGAGGCCCAGAGGACTAAATTTACCGGTATCACAGTTTTGTCAAGAACAAGGCCCCTCTGTTTCTTACATTCTGCTGGATGTAGTATCTCAGGGTCAGAAGAATCAAAGACCGTAAAAGATCCAGGCATTAATTATGCATCAAAATAGCCGAAATCAGCCATTGCTTCATCTTCTGAAACTAAAGATGACTGTGCATATCTCTGTCAATAAAACATATATTCTAAAAAACTGTATTTCTGAGACTAGGGGGTTTTAGAGAAAATAAATAAATCCATAGGTATTGGTTTGTGATGTTTCCAGATGAAATTTCTGAACTTCCTAGTTGTTGTTAAGCATTTTGAAAACATTTACGTTTGTTAAATCCTTAATAAATCATTCAGAAAGTGGGTTGTTCTCATCAGCATTAGTTTACTGGTAACCTGACAGAGCTATGCAAAAAAATGAAACTGGCCTGTCTGTGGGTCTCCAAAAATCAAATTGCAAAGATTTAACCTCTATGGCACTAGCATGTACTTAATTAAAATCATACTGTGAGCTTTGGCCATGCTTTTGTTATTCAAAACAACTTTATTTTCTTCTCTCTTTGTTGCGGGGTCTGAAGTTTTTTCTTCCGCATGTCTGGAGTATTCTACTCAATATTCTACTCAGATTTTTCATCTTTCCTCATCCAGTCTTGATTCTCTTTTCTCCTTAGAAATGGTCAGGGTCAGGGAAGAGGGAACATAGCTAGAGTAACGTTTTTATTCCTTGATCCAAATATTTTTTTTCTAGGAAATAATACCTCAGCTAAAGACCACACCTTCAGAGAGAGCTTCCAAGAGTGCGTGTCATCAAGACAGCCAATGGCTGGGGAAGGTGGAGGGAGGATGTGGGTATTCTTCTCCATACCATACCCTTTCCATGCAAGATAAGTTCTCATCTGCCTGGGTTGGGTTAGGGGCAGTTCTGCCTAGAGTCCTGGGGCCAAGGTGACCTCATAGAGGTGCCCCAGTCCTCTGGTTCCACAGCGGTACTCAAGACCTGCTCAAACATATGTGGCATAAAATTCCATATGGTTTCAATTTCCTTTACTACATGACTGTTCTTGCTTTGTTTGTGCACAGACCTGCCTTACTCAAAATTCCTGCTCTGCTGGGCCTCTTCTGCCATGGAATTAGGGGTGGGGTGAGGTTAAAAAAACACTGAAATGGAAGAGAGCTCAACCAGCCCATTCTGTATAATAAAATCCATTCTACTGTGGTCCTAATTTCATCAAGTAATACAAGTCAACATCAGACATTAATGAGAGAAGGTTTCCAATTAGATACAGTCTAACACTGGCCCTGCTTCTCAGTCACCTTCAATTGTCAGCGATAAAAAAGGACAGTTCAATATGATATGGATCATTCACTCCAAATCTCCACAACTCATTTATGACAAACACAACTAACAGAGCATGGGGAACTGCAGGATAGTTTTTCATTATCCTGGCACATTGGCTTCCGACTACAGCTGTAATGATCTTCAGTGGTTTTCCATACAGCACGCTGTTAATGAATAGTTTAAGATGTGATGGCAACCAGAATTCTGACTGAAAGTCTTAGTAATCCTTTTGTTTGGGGAAGAACAAATGGATCTTCAGAAGAAAAAAAAATGATTTAAAGGGAAAAAGTGTTTTGTTTTCATGAGTGACCTGGGTTCCTATGGGAGACAGGGTAGCATCCCAGCAGTATTTGGAGAAGAAGAAGGTGGAGGGACCAGCTCTGGTGCATTAACCCACTGAGAACCCTGGAGGTGCCCATGTACCCAAATCATGTTGTCTAAAATAATGGGATATGCTAGGGTTTTATGAAGGCTAGTGCCAGAGTCTACATAATTCCATTATGGTAAGTAGGACCTAACCATTAAGATTTCTGGGAAATATCGCCACTTAAAGACAGTTGTGTGTCAATATTCCAGGTGGTCTGGTCAGAATCCCTCCAGTGGATGGGGATATGGAGCCAGAGAGCAGATCCTCAAGATCTGGAGATACAAAGAGGAGGATGGTTGAGCCTCAGCTAACCAAGCAGTCTGAGGTTCATTCGTTCATTTATTCACTTAACAAACATCTATTGAAGACCCACTTTGTGCCAGATATGGTGCTTCATAGTTACAGATGGTGAGTAATATAGACCCTGTCCTGGGAAGGGAGGAGTAAGCAGGCAGCCAGAGGTGGAGCTCTGGGCAAGGCAAGTGGAAGACGTTGAAGCTTTGCACATGCACAGACTTCAGTAGACCTATTTTTTCTCTTCACTTAGCAGGCATATTGTCAATTCTCAGTTCTATTTTTATTATCACAATAATTACATCAGCTACATTTCAACATCAAACCACACGGGGACCACAGAGGAGGTGGGGCAGGGCAATAGTTGACCACAGAATCAGGATCCGGAAGGGCATAAGTATTGAGAACAAGAGAAAGAAAGCCCAGGCCAGGCAGGCATCTCAGATAACTGGTGGGCATGACAATGCTATGAGCTTGGAACCCAGGCCTAGCATCTAGGCAACATATGTAAAATACCGCAACAAGGAGAGAATGACAGTGATACAGCCTCTGCCTCAGCCAGGGTGCTTCTTGTATGCTCTTTCCTGGGGCAAGAGCTAGTCCCATTCGATTCTTCATGGGGGGTGTAGCTGAGTGAAAACAGGCCATACACATCTATTCCCTTATGAAGCTGCTATGTTTAATTATCTCATTTATTTGGATAGCAGTTTGATAAAGTCAATTCCAATCTCCTCCTATTTGGTTGAGTTGACAAATTCAGCTCTAGGGCTCTGCACTGAACAGAGGAGTTATAAACGTTCAGAGAGTCCACTACTCTTACTACACACAGCTCCACAGCCTCAGCCTTCGAAGTGAGTGAAAATCAAAACAATGTCACGTGGTCCCAGGATTACAAAAATGAGAGGTGGAAAAGACCTGAGAGGGTGTGTTCCAGCCCCTATGTATCCATGGAACATGGCTTCCTGTGTCATTGGTGTAGGTATTTTGGTCCAATCAGACTTTAAATGTCTCAAAGAACGGACTTTACCTCTTGTCTTGGAAGGCAAATCCAGAAAATAGTAAATCTCGTTTTTAAGTGTTTCCTTATGTTCAACTTTTATTTTTCCCTTTCTTCATTGGATTCCATTAATCCTAATGGTGTTGGCTTTTTTCTCCCTTGCTTTTAAAATATTTTTGCTTCCTCCATAGCATTTGTACCCTTCAAATATTTATAGACTTCCTTGTCTTTCCTCAGTCATTAGCCAAGTCATGCATATTTAGCACTTTTAATCTTCTAGACTCTCTTCATAAATCAATGCCCACATTGTTGGCGTCATTTGTGCTCCTCTGCCTATTTGATCTATATCTTTCTGACTCAGAGGTGTTCAAAACTGCATTCATTTATTCCACTGCAAGTGTCATTATTATTGCAGAGATTTTAGTAAAAATCTTTCTTTCTCATCTAACATTAAAGGCAGCCCTGGACTCTTCCTGCAAAATATTATAACCAACCTGGACCTATTTAACCATCCTTTCCTTTCAAGACCATCTAGAAGGTGACAGAGTTTGGTGAAAAGATCAATTCACTAAGCTTTGGGTTCAAGAGCTTGCTTTGCAACTAATTAACTGCGTTCTCCTGGAGAAAGTCGCTTTCCTTCTCTAAACCTCGGTTTCCTCATATGTAAAAGAGGGGGTTGGGCTCCCTGCTTTTAAGGAGCAATCAAGTTCTGAAATTCTATGATGGTCCTGGATGCATGAGTTAAATAACCTGGTAGAAAGTACTGCCCCATTTTAACTTCTGATTTTCTCTCCTAAAATGGGAATTATAATTCTTCTCTTGTTTACCACGACGAGTTGCTTTGAGGATCAAAAGAAATCATATAGGTAAAAGCGCTTTTAAAATTGTAAAGTGCTAATCAAACAGAAGGCTTTATTACTATTTATTATTATTATTCTTATCACTATAACAATTACATGTGTCACAACTATGTCCACTACTCCAAACTCTGTGATAACCTGTTATTGGCTCTTACGCTGAAAGTCACTCTTCCTGTTACTCATGGCTTTACCCAGGCCCCTGATTCATGGGGTAGCATTACATGATATTAAACTCTTCCAGGCATAGAACAGTTTTGTGGCTTCTTTAGTTATTGGTGATGGCAGATATGCTTTCATTTTCCTAGCCTGTGTGTCCTGATGTTATGACTAAATTTATTTTGCTTTATCTGATCATTGGTATTTTAGATTATTGCTTTTAGGGAAATATCTTACATTTCCCTCCTAAATTAGAACTCAATATATCTTTGCCAGAGAGTTTGCATTATTTATTTGTCCTTAATGGTGTTTCTACCACCTCCTAAAAAAGTATCAGCTGAAAGTTTCATCAATGTACCACTTACTCCTTCTTTAAGGTCACTAATGGAATTGATTAAAGGATTAGGAAAAAATAAGAACTCTGAAGGTTAAAAGATCCAGGAATATTAGTCTCAATGAGACAGCACTAAGTAGTGCCTTTTAAAAAATCAGTGCATTAGGCCGAGAAGCCATACGATAGTGGAAAATAAATTAAGCAGGATTAAAACTCAGGTCTTCCAATTCGAAATCCCATAACTTTTCTTTGTTGCCACGTCTCCTTCTTAATTATGGTTCCAATTTGCCTACTTCTATGGCATTAATCTGTGATTGTCTTTGATAGCTTTTAAACGGTTCCAGGGACTTTTGCATGTGAAAACTGTCTTCTGGGTCAGCAATGTCTTAACGGAAAGGAATAATGGCAGACACTCTAACATGGCAGTAAGTCGTGAGAGGAGCTCTCTTTGGTGAGAGTTTTTCCCCAGTTCCTCAAATAATGTTCACATGACCATTCCCGTTATATCTACACACACATAAGGCTGGCCCTGGCTGTGGTGCTTATTCAATGAGAGCTTTCCCAGAGGTTACAACGCCTGAAATTCTTAATATCAATCACAAGAAGAGTGCTACATACATTTATTGACAACTTTTCTGCTCTATTGTCATGTGTTTGATGCATGTTGTAGGAAAAAAAAATATCTTACCCCCTTTAATATGTAAGTCTCTAGTGAGAACCCAGGTTTAAAAAAGAAGATAAAAAGCATTATCCTACTAAAGGACTAAAGCTTTGCAAAATTTACTCAGTGCGAACTTCGAGTCTTGGAAGTGGAGTTGGAAATTCTGGCTTGTCCTCCTCTTCTCTACTTATTTACTAGGTTACTTTGGACAAGCCATTTCACCACCTTGAACTTCAGTTCTTTGTATGCAAAATGGAATACTGATGCTTGCCTAGACTGCATCCCAGAAATATGGTGAAAATTAGACGACATTATTGAAAAATGCTAAGCCAATGAGGTCGCTGTCATCATTAATTCCACTTAGAAAGTTTTGAGCAAGTATCTCAGTATGCTGCCAATTAAACAGGAAAAGAAACCAAAATAAAACATGTCTAATATGCACTTCTGAACAATAAAAATAGGCAGATTTTAATTCCAACGATCAAGAACTCAGCATTCAGGAGAGCTGGTTTAAGGACTTAGGAAAATGAAGAACCCAAAAGCAGGCCTTGTCTAAGGGCAGAACAAGTTATTTGATACGGCTAAGTCCATCAGTGAGTTAGCATGTCCGAGGAAGTCTGACTCAGAATATGCTTCCATACTAGGTTTGAGTGAAAATAGTTCTTTAAATAGTGATTGGTAATCATGGCACTCTGGTACGTAAAGTAGCAATTGTGTATAAGTATTATGGCTCATCAAATTCTGCTCAAATAATATATATGCTGTCAGTGTCCTCATATGCTATTAAAGTAATAAATAAATACATACTAGCTTAAATTTATTGATCACTTCATGTGTTCTGTGCTAAGTGCTTTGCTGTAATTATTTAATCCACCCCATAATACTATCATCGTGTATTATAATCCCCATGTTTCAAAAGAGAAAATGGAGCTACAGAGAAGTTAAGTGCCACACTCAAGATCACACAGCTATTAAGAGGTGGGTCCAAGATTTACATCCAAGGCAGACCAACCATAGAGCAACTACACAGTGATTGATCTGGGTTTTGTGAGTCCTGAAGTTTATATAATCGGAAGGCCCTTTTTTTTTTTTAAGATTTTATTATTTCCCTTTTCTCCCCAAAGCCCCCCGGTACATAGTTGTATATTCTTCGTTGTGGGTTCTTCTAGTTGTGGCATGTGGGACGCTGCCTCAGCGTGGTCTGATGAGCAGTGCCATGTCCGCGCCCAGGATTCGAACCAACAAAACACTGGGCTACCTGCAGCGGAGCGCGCGAACTTAACCACTCGGCCACGGGGCCAGCCCCTTGGAAGGCCCTTTTTAAGAAAAAGAATACAAAAGTTATCATGAAATTTCTAGGGCCACTCCCAGGGCCTTGGGAACTTAAGTTTCATTTGATTTATGGTAAATTATACCTTGCCTCTAGTGTGTGCACCATTTTGATTAAGTTAAATTTTTGAAGAAATAACAATATTGACATCACTTGCTTTCTTGACCCACAAGCTTTTCCCCATGTAGACAGCTAATAACTGAGATTCCATGTAATAATAGTTAATATCTAAGATTTCATGTCATAATCCAGAGAGCTACTAATATCCAATTAGTGGCAGCTACCAGAAATTACAGCTTGTTCCTGGAAGGAAGTAAAAACATTTAAAGTGTATGCTTTTTAGATCACGGAGGATTTAATTATGAAGAAACCTTAGAGAATGACTGGTAAAGACCCCTCAACTTTGAGATAAAAAAGAGAAGCCTAAGAGGAGGCAGTGTGGGGAATGGTTAAAACCATGGGTCTTGGAATTCATCCATCCAAATCGTGGGATCACAGAGCCAAAGTTCTCCCACTATCTGTGTGACATCATGCAAGTTATTACACCTCTCCAACTCTCAGTTTTCTTATCTGTAAAATGGGGATGATAAATGTCCACTCTGAAGGGAAGTAAGGATTAAATGAGATAACAAATGAGGGATCCTTAACATAACGTCTAGCAGATGAAAAGAGGAGCAGAAATAGAGGTTAATAACAACTGTTGTTGTCAATGTAAGATTTGTTCAGAGTCACTCAGATGTTATTGGTAGAACTGAGCCTAGACTCAAGATCTCTTGATTCCTGATCAAATGGCCTTTCTGGTCTTATAAACTCTTTCTTTCCCCAAATCAATGCAATGATGGAACCGACAAAATCATAATTTCAGGAAATCCAGGCATTTCTAGGAGACAGGGGTGGTAAATGGGAACAAAATGTCTACTCTTTGGGTTTCCCAAGTGAATAGCTAAGCATTTTAAGAGTGGGCCTATACAACTTAATGAGGTGTTACTTTTACCTAGCAAGGCTGTTGGTAGAAATTTAGTTCCCACATAGTCCCAGGACTTCTTGGGAACTGGAACTTATTGGTCCCAGAGGGAGAAACGTCTTTCTATGGGAAATTCTATATTCAGGGCCCTGGACCTCCCTCTGTTTTTCTTTCATTCTCACCACTCGATCACATGTCAGTAAAGTGTGGTTAGAAAGCTAACAGTTAAGCCTAGTTAGAAAGTTATAAGCTAATTTCTCATGAAATTTTGCTGGACTGGCCTTGAAAGTCTTTGGATGAATCCCCACCATGCATTTCACATTAAGCTGGGGACTTGGACATCATTTGCGTTCTTTTCACAGATCGCATCTCTAAAAGGACAGAAATCCATAATTTCTTGGTCATTTCTCCCACTGACTCAAGCGGGTTACATTTTAATGGTGGAACGCTGATGCTGAACCTATTTGGACCTAATTTTCTTCATCTTTAGATGAAACGATTCTTACTTCACAGGGAATTGTTCTCGTAGGTTTATTGCTTAGCACACAGTTTTCTCCAGGTGATGGTCCAGAGACACTGGCTTCCCTTTTGTGGCACCAGGAAGGGCTATAGAATCTTCTCCATCCATCCAGTGGAAGGGTAAGAATACTTGAAGGTAGCTTGGTTTCTAACACATGAGACGTTTTATAAATGCTAAGTTTTGTTTTTATTATTAGTCCTCTTACACAACATTTTAGGGTTAACAGATGCTCTTCAAAATATAGATTTAGTGGTGAAATAAGTTTGAGGGATGTTTGAGCAAAGCGAAACTGATTTCTTTACTACAAGCATTTCTCAGAATCCCTGTGCTAATGTGCATTACAAACCTTCGAGAGAGAAAGAAGAGCAGCACACTGGATTTCCCACACGCAGTTGCTAGGAAAAATTTCCATGTGAATATACCAGTGTTTTGCAGAAGATAGCTTGGGAAATGTACCTTATCTAGAATAATTTAAGACGAGAGGATGATCTCTGAACTCTCAAATTAAAGCTCTGACTCACTATGGAGATTCTCAGAAATTAAACAGCAATTGTAGCAGAAGTGGGTTATATAGAAATGATGAATGAATCAGAAGGTTGTATTTTATGGTCACAATAAGCTTCATTTTTGGAGAAATGGGATTAATTTCAAAGACGTATATCTCTTTATTACCACTTCTGCAATGAAGAATCCTACTCAGGAAAGCCTATCTGAACACCAAAATTAGGACTCCTTTTTCCAGCCTCCAGAGCTGTTACAAGGAAAAGGCTGCCCAGCCAGAATTTCATCTCCCAGTTGCTTTCCTCTGGGAGTGGCCATGTGACTTAGTGTTACCAATGGAATGGGACAGAAATGATGTGTGCCATTCTGGGTCAAGGCTTTTAAGCAGTGGGTGTACCTCCTTCAAGTTTTCTTACCCTTCCACTGGATGGATGGAGAAGATTCTATAGCCCTTCCTGGTGCCACAAAAGGGAAGCCAGTGTCTCTGGACCATCACCTGGAGAAAACTGTGTGCTAAGCAATAAACCTACATTGGACTATTACATAGTGAGAAAGAAAACTCTACTGTGATAAGGCACTTATATTTGGGAATGTATTTGTTGTAACAGCTAGTATTCCCTATCACAATCTTTCTTCCTTTTCTTTTTTCCAGAAATATTTTCTTCCTTAAAAGACTACTACTGAGCATAAACCGAGTGTTCGGTCCTGTACGAGACAAGAGGTTGGGGGAAGGGGAAATATAGAGGTTCCAGACATAATCTTTGTTCTTAAAGAAGCCCATAGTTTGGTTGGAGAGACAATGACCCAGGTCACATATCCATAGAAGTTAGGACTCCCTGAGCTCCTGCAGCTTCTCCACCTGTCTTTGAGGGTGTCCTGCTCTGCAAAGCAGCTTCCTACAAAACATAGCCACCCTGATTGGCTGTTCTTGGGACAGGATGGATGTGGAACAAGTAATGTGCATGCTAGGGTTTGGACCTAGCCTATCAGCCTGCCACCTGGTGCTGAAAAGTCTCCAAATAACTGGTGGCTTCAGTGATGGCTTTCAGTTCCAGCTGAATAATTCTTTTTTTAAGAAAACGAGTGAATGAATTTTTCCAGTTTTTTTGAGGTATAATTGACAAGTAAAATTGCTAGGTATTTAAAGCATATAATGTGATGATTTGATATACGTATGCATTGTGAAAAGATTCCCCCAACTGAGTTAGTGAACGCATCCATCACCCCGCAGCGTTACCAGCTATAGTCACCGTGTTCTACATTAGAGCTTCAGCTGAGTAATTCTTAACTGTGGGTGAGAGAATCCCTTCTCAGGGTTTCAACTAGTGCTTTGTTCTCTACTCATTAAGTTTGTTTATTTGTTCATTCATTCAGCAAATCTTTGACCACATACACGGTGCAGGTGCCTAGGATGAACAAAATTCCAACTTTTCTTTTCTGGAGCTCATGGATTGGGAGGGAGACAGACATACCCACAATCTCAGCAAATGTGCCAAGGGCTGAAATAAAGATGGAAGAACTCTGCTCTGTGGGATCAGAGCAAGGAGTGGTGAACTCAGCTAGGGGGCGTTGGGGAGGACTTCCACAGACGATGTTGCTTAGGAGAGTTCTCAAGGAGGAGTAGGCATTTGCAGGAAAATGGTGGCGAAGTGATTGGAAATGTGCTCTGATACGCAACACAGGGAAAGACAAGGGATTGAGGAAGGGTCGAATGTTGGAGAACGGCAAACAGCTCAGTGTGGACAGTATTTTAAATACCTTCTGCTCCTATAACAGTACCTGTCAGAGAGATGATGCTTAATAAGTATTTGCGAAATGCATAAATGGCATACTAAGGAGGTTGGTATTTATCCTGTACAGGACTAGATGCCATCAAACATTTTTAAGTAGAGGATTCAGATATGAAAAGAAAAAAGCAGAAAATGAACTTCCAAAAAGAATATCATTTGATTATGAGACAGTACCTTGGAAAACTATGGCTGCAATATAGATTTTCATTATGGCCAATAGAGATGAGGTGCTTATAATATTGTGCCTTTGAAATCTTAACTATGACATTATTTGCTACTACCTTGCAATATCAGGAAAAAGAGCAGGCCCTAAGGCGAGCATTGAAGAGCACAGAAAATAAGACTTGGTTGATGAGTTACTTATTGAGAACATGTGCAAATGGAAAGTGGGATGTTGAAAACAGTTCTACATAAGCTGAAGGTTGTTTATCCTATAGCACAATCAATCCCGATTATGCCAGCATAAATAAAACCTTCAGAGAATCAGAGCTGCCAGGCAGGACTTGAAATTTTGTTTGCGTTCTCATCCACAGATGACGCTAAGAAAATAATGATGATGAAATCATTTGGAAGTTGCAGGCAAGGATGGAAAACTTATTTGGATTCAAAACAAAAGTGTCATTTAGAATTGGAAAGCAACTATGTATGCATACAGGCTAATGCATTTTGGAAGCAAGAAACTGAAAATGCCAAAATATCACCATCTCTTCAGAGTTATGTTGAACTCAAAGAAGATGATTGTTATTTCCAAATGGCACCACCGCCCACAATTACTTTGGCAGGAAGTATAAGATCCCACTGGAGGCAGTGGACTTCACCTCCCACCAGGAAAATCTGGAGGTAAAGGTTTAGTACAATAGGGTCATAAAAAATATCCTGTGCAAACTACTTTAACTAGCATGAAAATAGTTCATTTTGAAGCTGTTAAAAACTTTATGTAGCAGTTTAACTAAGAAACAATCTTTCATCATCTCCATTTTCTTTCTTTTATGGGATATTTTGGCAGAACCTTTCTGACCATAAACAACTAGAGATAGGGGGGAGATAATCTGAGGACCATTACCTATGTTCTCCCCCTGGATGCAAGGTATGGAAAGAGCCCAGAATTCCTCAGTCGTAATTCACTTTCCAGGCTACAGCAATCCCATCTAAGGTTCATTTTTTCTAACGCCCTGTGGATTTGTAGGGAACTCTCCCAGGGACAGTTCAGACATGATTCAAATTCCAATTGCCTGGGAGATTCCAGGGGGAGTAAATTTTCCCTGATTAGGGCTACCATTACACTCAAAAGCATGTCTCTATCAGTAGGCTAAGAAAATATCTTTTCGGGTGTTGGTTCCTGTGACCTGGTGTGCTGAATACACTTTACTTGTTCTTTCAGACTCTCTCTCTACCTTGATCTCTGTTCTTGAAGGCTGAGAAGCAGGGTCAATATCAACAGGCTCCTTTGCCCTTTGCCTGGCTAGACTACTCCATCACATCACAGCTCCCGGCAGACGGCCCTCTCTACACGGCTCTCTTTCACCTGGTCTAGGTAAATGCTTTTTTCTCTCACCCTGTCAGGCCTGGGATGGTGATAGTACACTGCTGTTACTATCTCTGTAGTGCTGAACTCTCTTTGTGGTTTCCATGTACCCTGACCTCATCTCTACCAATAAGTCCTTTTGTTAATCTCTCCTTAAATTATGCCAATTTGGGTACAATCATTTGCTGCATAATAAACTTTTCGGTCAATGACGGACCACGTACAGACAGTGGTCCCATGAGATTATAAGGGAGCTGAAAAATTCCTATCACCTAGTAACATCATAATGTTGTAAAGTCATAAGTTTTCATTAATAGAAAGGATGTTCATGGTGCATTATCTACTTCCAAGCAAATCTGTGATGAAAAAAAGAAACAAACCAAGCAAACCACCATGGACATATTTCTGAAAAGAGTGACATCTCTTCAAGAAGAGTCTCAGGCAGGTCCTTTAGGAGATATTCCAGAAGAAGGCATTGTTATCATAGGAGATGACAGCGCCGTGCAAGTTATTGCCCCTGAAGACCTTCCAGTGGGACAAGATGTGGAGGTGGAAGACAGTGATATTGATGATCCTGACCCTGTGTAGGCCTAGGCTAATGTGTGTGTTTGTGTCTTAGCTTTTAACAAAAAACTTTAAAAAGTAAAAAAAAAAAAAAATTAAAAATAGGAAAAAGCTCATAGAGTAAGGATATAAAGAAAAAATATTTTTGTACAGCTGAACAATGTGATTGTGTTTTAAGCCGTGTTATTACAAGAGTCAAAAAATTTAAAAAAATTAAAATTTTTATAAAGTAAAATAGCTACAGTAAGCTAAGGTTAATTTATTTTTTAAGAAAGAAAAATATTTTTTATAAATTTAGTGTAGCCTAAGTGTGCAGTGTTTGTAAAGTCTACAGGAGTGCACAGTCATGTCCTGGGCCTTCACATTCACTCACCACTCACTCACTGACTCACCAAGAGCAACTTCCTGTCCTCAAAGCTCCATTCATGTAAGTGTCCTATACAGGTGTACCATTTTTTCTCTCTTATTCCATATTCTTTTATTTTTTATTGTGGTCATAATAGCTTATAACATAGTGAGATTTCAGTTGTACATTATTACTTATCATACACCATATAAGTATGCCCCTTCACCCCTTGTGCCTACCCTCCACCCCCTCCCCCTGGTAACCACTAATTTATTCTCTTTGCCTGTAAGTTTGTTTATATTCCACATATAAGTGAAATCATATGGTGTTTATCTTTCTCTGTCTGGCTTATTTCACTTAACATGATGCCCTCAAGGCTCATCCATATGGTTGCAAATGGGACGATTTTGTCCTTTTTTATGGCTAAGTAGTATTCCGTTTATCTATACCACAACTTCTTCATCCAATCGTCTGTTGATGGGCAGTTGGGTTGCTTCCACGTCTTGGCTGTTGTGAATAATGCTGCAGTGAACATAGGGGTGCATAAGTCTTTTTGAATTGTTGATTTCCAGTTCTTTGGGTAAGTACCCACTAGTGAGATAGCTGGGTCATATGGTAGTTCTATTTTTACTTTTTTGAGAAATATCCATAGCGTTTTCCACAGTGGCTGCACCAGTTTGCATTCCCACCAGCAGTGGACGAGGGTTTCCTTTTCTCCACAACCTCTCCAACATTTGTTATTTTTTGTGTTGGTGATTATAGCCATTCTAACAGGTGTAAGATGGTATCTAAGTGTAGTTTTGATTTGCATTTCCCTGATGATTAGTGATGTTGAGAATCTTTTCATGTGCCCTTTGGCCATCTGTATGTCTTCTTTGGAAAAATATCTGTTCATGTCTTCTGCCCACTTTTTGATTGAGTTGTTTTTTTTTTTTGTAGTTTATTTGTGTGAGCTCTTTATATATTATGGAGATTAACCCCTTATCTGATATATGATTTGCAAATATTTTCTCCCAGATGGTGGGCTGTTTTTTCATTTTGATCTGGGTTTCCTTTGCCTTTCAGATGCTCTTTAGTCTGATAAAGTCCCACTTGTTTATTTTTTCTTTTGGTTCCCTTGTCTGAGTAGACATAGTATACCAAAAGATCCTTTTAAGTCTGATACAAAGATTGTACTGCCTATATTCTCTTCCAGAAGTTTTATGGTTTATGAAGTTTTAATGGAACCATAGAACTTCAAGTCTTTGGTCCATTTTGAGTCTATTTTTGTGCAGGGGGAAAGATAATGGTCTACTTTCATTCTTTGTCATGTGGCTGTCCAGTTTTCCCAGCACCATTTATTAAAGAGGCCTTCCTTACTCCAGTGTATGTTCTTGGCTCCTTTGTTGAAGATTAGCTGTCCATAGTTGTGCAGTTTTATTTCCGGGCTTTCAATTCTGTTCCATTGATTTGTGTGCCTGCTCTTATACCAGTACCATGCTGTTTTGATTACTATGGCTTTATAATATATTTTGAAGTCAGGGATTGCAATGCCACCACCTTTGTTCTTGTTTTTCAGTCTTTCTTTGGCTATTCTGGGTCGTATGTTGCCCCAAATGTATTTTAAGATTCTTTGTTCTATTTCTGTGAAGAATGTCATTGGGATTCTGATTGGGATTGCATTGAATCTGCAGATTGCTTTAGGTAGTATGGACATTTTAACTAGGTTTATTCTTCCAATCCATGTGCATGGACTGTCTTTCCATTTCTTTGTGTCATTATCAATTTCTTTCAGTAATGTCTTATAGTTTTCTTTGTATAAGTCTTTCACCACCTTGGTTAAATTTATTTCTAGATATTTTATTCTTTTTTTTGCAATTGTAAATGGAATCGTATTCTTGAGTTCTTGTTCTGTTAGTTCGTTATTTGAGTATAGAAATGCTACTGATTTTTGTAAGTTGACTTTGTACCCTGCAACTTTGCTGTAGTTGTTGATTATTTCTAATAGTTTTCCAATGAAACCAGTTTTTTTTTTTTTTGAGGAAGATTAGCCTGAGCTTAACATCTGCTGCCAGTCCTCCTCTTTTTGTTCAGGAAGATGGGCCCTGAGCTAACATCAGGGCCCATCTTCCTCTACTTTATATGTGGGACGCCTGCCACAGCATGGCTTGACAAGTGGTGTGTAGGTCCACACTCAGGATCTGAACTGGTGAACCCTGGTCTGCCAAAGCAGAACGTGTGAACTTAAGTGCTGCACCATTGGGCCAGCCCCATCTTATTCCATATTCTTGCTGTACTTTTTGTGTGTTTAAATATGTTTAAATACACAAACACTTACCATTGTGCTACAACTTCCTACAACATTCAGTACAGTAACATGTAGTACAGGTTCGTAGCCTGGGACCAATAAGCTATCTCATATAGCCTAGGAATGTGGCAGACTATACCATCTAGGTTTGTGGAAGTACACTCTATGACATTTACACGATGACAAATTGCCTAATGACGCCTTTCTTGGAAAGAATCTCTGTTGTTAAGCAATGCAAGACTGTATCCCATCTATTTTCTACGTTAGTTTCTACTCTAGTTAATGTCAGTTTCACTCACAAATGACTCAGCACTGCCATGTTGGGTAGTTGTTACTGTGTCAACACATCGACTTCCCAACATTTTATAATTTGCCAGGGAGAAGAAACTGTCTTATGCCCCTTTAACCTCACACAGCAACTGACATGGAGCCTGGTGTACTGTAGGTGCTCACTAAATATTGGTTTCATGAGGGACTAAACTGGTAATTGACCATTTTGAGTCTCAAATATTTAGGCTAATCAAGAATGGAACACTTTCGAAGTGGTTAAAAGAACAATTTTCTAGTGATTTAAAATTCTCCAAACTTTAAAATTACTTAGAGCAAGAAAAAAACAGACGTTGAAAGTGATTTTTTCAAGTTGCGTGTTAAGTACTCTATATTAAAAAGTTGGGATGAGTTAGCAATGATCTTTATCTTAACTACTTTTATGTGATCTTATCAAAAGAGATTTTCTTATCTCGGGGTTTCAGGGCAGATCATTATGAGGAAAGTGATTTTCAAGAGTCAGGATAATAATGGTTATTACTTTTTGAGTTCCTACTCGGTTTCTAATACTTTCTGGGCACTTTATATGCATTATCTCACTTAATTTAATAGTAGTGAAAGCTATTATTATTAGCCCCTCTTATGAAACAAAAACTAAGGCTTAGAGAAAATAGATAGGATATCAAATACATGTAGAGGAAGATTTAGTTCATCAAGGAATTAAGCATGAGTTGCAGTATGGGCAGGGGGAAGGCAAGAATCTAATGCTTGGTCAGGAGGATGGGGAATGGCCTTATCTAGGTAGGGATATAGTGGAGGTAAAGGAGAGGGGTAGGGATTTCTAAGAGTGGTGGAGCCTGGCTTCCCACTTGCATACAGTGCCTGAAGTAGTACTGGCTGTGAGAATCCTGTGGAGGTTGATATTGGTTTCTGTTGCAACAATAATCCTTCATAACAGAACACTGCAAAACACTGTGGCTTAACTGAAAGCGTGTACCCTTTGACCAACATCTCCCTATTTCCCCCATCCCATCCCCTACTGTAGTTAATAATACTGTACTGTATACTTGAAATTTGCCAAGAGAGTAGATGTTTAGTGTTCTCACCACACACACACACACACACACACACACACAAATGGTAAAACAAATAAACAAACACAGTGGCTTAAAACAGCAGTCACTTAGAATTGCTCACACACCAGCACTTCTGCTGGGTTCTGAAAGAGCTAGTCTGTGCTCAGCTGGGTGGCTCCACTGACCACAGGTGTCCAGGTTGTCTGGGGAGGCTCTGCTTCTATCTACGGTGATTGCTGCGGTGCTGGTCCACGTGGCTCATCATATGCTTAGGACCTGTTTGCAAGCTGGAGGATGTTCTTCTCAATGCCAGAGGCATAAGAGGACAAAGTGAAACATATAAGGCTTCTTAAGGTGTAGGCTTGGAACTGACACACTGTCATGCCCCCACCTCTGCTCTATTGGTCAACGCAACTCACACGTTTCAATCCAAAGTCAGAGGTTGGGGAAATATACTCTGCTCCTTTAGTGGGAGAAACTGGAAAGTCAAATGGCAAAGGACATGGATCCTGGAAGGAGTGAGGAACTGGGGGGGTGGGGGTGGGGGGGGCGTGGCGGCACAATGCAATTCACTACAGCTGAATAGTGACTTTCAGTTCCCTGATTTAAAATGATGTTGATCATATTTTGGTTTGATTGTATATCCTTCGTCCAACTTTCTACGGCGTTAATTTCCCACAGCCTTGAGAGCAACAAGGAAGGTCTGTGTGGCCAAGTCTGCAATCAAGAAATGGCTGCTGGAAGAGGCATCTCTGACCCAACCCAGGAAGGCCGTCACTGCCTCCAAAGAGTACCATCGTGCAAATTAGCAAAATCCCCTTGTGTTTTGCAGCACTGGGCATTGTTATCATTTTGGAGGAGGGCCATGATGAAACTACATACTTTTTTGTTTGCGTATCATGTAACTAGTGAGATTTAAAATTTTTATTTTATACCAAATTGTGGAATTATTTTCAATCATTGTTGGAATTGAAATATTCATGCAACCTCTTCATAGAGCTAGTCACTTCAGATGTGGAACACAGAGAGAGGCATTTTGAGATGAAACTATAAGTGAATAAACTTAAAAATATATAAATAAAATGGTTTAATATCACCTCCCTAGGATCTGTGGTACAAAGAAAGAGAAGCATTCCATATTGCCTGACCCCCACGAAGTTCCTTGGTTTTCGTCCCCTGCCTTTCCCACTTATAAGTTCACATGGCTGCTTGTGCTCCTTCACAAAATATCCCCATTAGGTCTCCTCTCCCAGAGGAACTTGCTTCCTGACCATGAGAGCAGCAAGTGTCATCAAACACTGTGAGGCTAGATCTTCGGCCTTCCTTAGGCTGCTGCAACTTAATGTTGAAAACTTAATATTTTCTAGCTAGAAGTCTCCTGTTTTTGTGCACTCTTGCATGCAGTTTGCATATTAATGTTATACATAGTGATATATATAGTATACAAATATATAAAATCATTTATATAAAATCTGAACTAACATGAACATGTTTTCAGGAATAACTACAAATTTTGTTTGACCTATGACCATGTGTCCTATTTGTCCCCCCCTTTTGGAGATTTAAATATATTTCAGCTGAGTAATGTTGATTTGCAAAACAACGTGGGGATTTCTGGCACGTTTTGATGAGAAGAACTGGACAAAATATTTGGAATTTTAACTTTATCTAAAGACCCAGGTAGAAGTTTGCTATGCCTCTTGTACAAAACGCTCAGCGTTATTTTGTAATCAGAGGAGAGGCTGTCCACATTCTCTTGCCCATACCAAGCCAATTATTTATGGCATTTTTCTAGAATGATAAAAGAGAGCCAGGGCATGAAATGTCAAAGAAATGCTAGAAAGGAATTAGAAGTAACCCTTAAGTATTGCATATTACCTATTCTTAGCAACATTGAGTGATGTCGACCTTTGATAGGGATGAATGTGTGCTTGTGTGTGTTCATTATTCCAAATGGACTTAAGTTCAACTTGCAAAGACTGATAACAAAATTATAACTGTCCAACAGAAATGATCGGAAATTCATGAAGCTAGATCAAAAGCCTCCCCCAGCTCCAAATGAGCAGTAACTGGAATGACTTACATTATGGAACCTTCCCAACTGCAGCTTAAATCATTTAAGACTTGTTTGGTATGGCACCTGCTGCTCACTTATTTTTAGGAGAGAAAATGTGCATTCTTGAGCATAAGGACCTGAAAGATTTTTATACCAAAGGAAAAGCCTAAATGTGCCAAAATTTTGAGAGCTGAATTTTTAGAAGGGCAGCTTAATTTGCTACTCTTCCTTGGGTTTAACGGGCTGAGATCACAGCGAAAGAGCTGCCAGAATCATGACCCTGCCAAGTCCTTCCTCTAGCAGCCTTAGTGGGAGGCCATTGTGAAGGCTGCTTCAAGCTTTTGATCACTTGAGCTGCAGACATCATCACAGCAGGCAGAAGGATGAGCTTAAGGAAAGAAGGGAAGAAACTGGAATTCCAAATATTTGCTTAGTTTTCAAGGGAGCTTCAATCCTCATGATCCTTTAGGGTGACCTTTACACTTCAGAAATGAGAAACCCTGACCTAATTACTTTCTAAGCTCACTGGAACTGTCACAACTCATGTAATACTCTGCTGCCTTTACAAAAATAAGGGTTAGAGGAAATTCGGAAGCTGTATCTACATGTGAGAGGTTAAAAGGGAAATGAGGGCATCCATCTCTACCCTTCATGCCACCTATGAGATTAGCTTTGGTACACACCTGCAATGTCTAGTGAGGTCGCCAATGGCCACATGTGACTATACAAATTTAAGTTAATTAAAATTAGATATAATTAAACATTTAATTCCTCAGTCACACTAACCACATTTCACCAGCCCCACGTGGCCCTTGTGTTAGGCATTGCAGATATAGAATGTTTTCCTCATCGCAGAAAGTCCTTTTGGACAGCAGTGCATAGATTTCTCCCCTACAAGAAAGGACTCTCTTTAAGAGAAAAAGATTTGGGCAATGTATTTAAGATTCCCAATTTTTAAAAAATAATTAATTAAAAAACTGTATGTTTGTATGAACTAGTTTCTTCTAACTAAATTGACGTGTATTCAAGTTTTGTTTCAAGTTTTTGGAGCTTCTCGCCTACATATCAAATAATTTTCCTGTTGATCCCTATCACTGATTTTCTGCAGTTTACCCTCTGAGCTGTGTTCCTTCCCACCTCCTCGTTCACACTGGTGGAACTTCTACATAGAAAAGTCTTTCCTTCCCTTTGCTGCGTACCTCAAACCCATCGTTCCTTGAAGGGCTCATTTATGTTCCATCTCCCTGTGAAGACTTGTCACACCACGGCAGCTCACGTAAGCGCTTTCTGTTCTGATAATTTGCCATCTTTTTTTTTTTTTTTGCATTACACTTTATTTCATGTGCTGTTTTTCTCTTCTCAATTAGAATATAATGTCTTTGAGAGCAGGGACCCTGTCTTATATTCTGCTCATCAGAAATGAGTTTTGCCCTCATCCAGAACCCTACCAAATTCAGGAAATTTAACATGATACCTTTAATCTACAGTTGGTGTTCCAGTTTTGTCAATTGTCCCAATAATGTGGGGTTTTTTTTAATAGCAATTTTGTTTTCCTCTTACGAGATCCAGTTCAGGATCACGTATGGCATGTAGTTATCACGGCTTTTTAGTCTTCTTTACTCTAGGACAGTTCCTCAGCCTTTCTTTGTTTTTTGTACCATTGGCATTTTTTAAAAAAATACAGGCTATTTATTTACTATGTCCCTGAATTTGGTTTCTCTGATGTTTCCTCATGATTAGAATCATGTTTTGCATTTTGGGAAAGGCTGCTATATAAATGACGTTATCTTATTCCCATCTGAAGTGACATTGTGTCTGTTTGCCCTGATAGGTGATGTTAATTTTGATGATTTGGTTAAGGGACTGTCCAGTTTCTCCAGTCAATAGTTACTGTTTTCCCTTTTGTAGTTAATAAGTAATTGTCAGGAGATACTTTGAGGTGCAATACCCTCTTCCCCATCAAATGTTCCTGCTCCCCAAATTTAGCCTCTTTTGATGATTCTTGCCTGGATCAAGTTTCACAACGATGATTGCAAAATGGTGATTTTCTTAATTTATTCTTTTTTTCTCTATTTTTATGTCAGCATTCTATCATAAGGAAGAGTTTGTCCTTTTGTTAATCTATGTATTTGCTTGCTTGCTTATTTATTTATGTATTTGGAGTATGGATTGATGGATTCTGTTTTATTTAATAGGTTGTAATCTATTGCTGCCCTTGTTTATTTCAAGGGTCAGATTTCCTGGATTTGGTCAGTTGGAGCTCCTTCAAGCTGACTCCTATGTCCTCATGATATACTCCCATTTTTTTTTTTAGTTCTTCCTTCCTTTCTTTCTTTTTTTTAAAAATATCATCTCCTTTTATTTTTATTTTATTTTATTTTATTTCTTTTGAGGAAGATTAGCTCTGAGCTAACATCTGCTGCCAATCCTCCTCTTTTTGCTGAGGAAGATTGGCCCTGAGCTAACATCCGTGCCCATCCTCCTCTACTTTATATGTGGGACACCCACCACAGCATGGCTTGACAAGTGGTGGGTAGGTCCACATTCGGGATCTGAACCAGCGAACCCTGGTCTGCCAAAGCAGAACGTGTGAACTTAACCACTTCACCACTGGGCTGGCCCCAGTTCTTCCTTATTTTCTGACACAATATTTTTCAGGCTCATCTTGTACTTTTCTTGCCCCAGACTGGAAATCAGCCATTTCTCCAAGGAGCCATGGTTCCTTTTAGTGGAGCATGACATTTGGAAACCAAGATCTGGGCACAGATCTGCAATTTGGGTAGGGCTTTGTGGGGAAGGGTTGTTTCTGCTCCATGTGCCATCAGCTGGGATTGCTCAACTGAGAGACAGCCTATCCCAAGACAAGGAATGCCTTTCCATGTGTTCGAACCCACTTTTTTGTCTTTTGGATTTTTTTTTCTTTTTAAATAGTTTTCCTCACATAAGTTTGGCACATTTCTTATTAACTTTATTTTTAAGTATTTTATCCCTTATTTTATATTATAAGTGGGATTTTTTCTTTTCCATTATATCTTCTATTAGATTATTATTTGTGCATATGAAAGCTATTGATTTTTGCATGTTAATTTTAAAGCCTACCAGCTTGCTCAATATTTTTAATCACTTGAATTAGTTTTATCACTATTCTATAGGGTGTTCCAGGTATGCCATCACGTCATCTGCAAATAGACATTGTTTGCTTCTTTTCTAATTCATATGCCTTTAACCTTTTTCTAGTCTCTAGTCATATTGGCTAATATCTGCCAGATATTGTTAAATGTAGTAGAGATAGTGGTCATCCTTGACATGATTTTAACCCTTGTCAGAACACCTCTAATGCTTCTCCATTAGATGAGATGCTAGCTTTAGGACTGGGGTGTATATACATATATATTTTATCATGATAAGGAGGTATATATCTATTCATATAATTTAGGTATTTTTATATGAATGGGTTCAATTTTGTTAAATGCCTTTACAATATCTGTGAAAATAACTGTAAGATTTTTCTTTTTAAACCAATGCGGTGAACTATTTTAATGAATTTCTTAATAATGCAAATCTTTGCATTTCTGACATAAAGTGCTGGCTCATGGTGTTATTGTTTTCATAATGAGCTATTAGAATTTATTTGCAAATATTTTATTTAGGATTTTTGCATCAATAGCCATAAGATACATTAGTTTGTAATTTTCTCTTTGTTGGTGCTATTTTTATCAGGTTTGGGTATAAGTGCTATAGCTGCTTCATAAAAGGGATTTGGAAGTTCTCTTCCATTTTCTAGTCACTGAAACAATTTCTGTTTCATTGGGATCATCTGGTAGCCTCTAAAAGATTGGTAGAGATCCCCTTGTGAAACCACCTAGATTTGTGCTTTTTTATTGAATAGCTCCTTTGTAACTTTTGCCATTTCTTCTATGGAAATTGGTCATTTAAACTTTCTAATTCTACTGGAATAAATTTTGGTAAGTTAAATATTGATAGAAAATTAGCCAGTTCATCCAGTTTCCTAATTTTTTTTGTGTATAAGTGTGAGAATTTTTCTCATGATTTAACACATTTCCTCTCTATTAATATTTATCCCTTGTCATTTCTTGTTTTGCATTTTCTCCCTTTTTTCTTAATTTAATTAGCTAGTAGTTTGTCTATTTTTCTGATTTATTTTAAAGAACTGGGATTTTATTTTTCTATTTAATTTACTGTTTGCTTTCTATCTCATTAACTTTGGCTTTTATCTTTATTACTTCTTTCCTTGTGCTTTTAATTTTCTTTATTGTCCTTTTTCTAGCTTTTTGAGTTAGAAATTTCTTTTCATTTTAAAATTTTATTGATATAGGTTTTCAATGTTTCATTTAAACATATCCCATTGATTCTGATATGTAGTGTTTTTATTGTCATTATTTTTGTAGAAATTTTATAATTTCTGTTTGTATTTCCCCTTTTGCTCAAAACTGTTTAGTCGAAGAACTTTTTTTCAGGAGAAAGGATATTTTTGGATTTTGGTGTCATTTTAAATTTCTCGTTTTATTGCATTGAGATCAAAGAATAATTTTGCATTATTTGTACTTTATGAAACTTACCAACATTGCCTTTGTGAACTAATATATAATCAATCATCGTGAATGTCCCATGTGTGCCTGAGAAGCTATATTCTCTATTATCAGGGTGAATTGTTAGATACGTATTCATAAGATCTACACTATCTACACTATTGAGTCTGTTCTTTAGGTCTTCTAAAACATAACATAAATATTGTCAAGTTAAACTGTCTTGTACTGAAAATGAAGTGTCAAAGTCTCCTGTTACTACTGTGCTTTTGTCTCCTTTTGCATCACCCGTAGTTTGACTTGAATTCTATTTTGCCTGATATTAGGATGCAAGTCTACCCTCTTTTTATGACCATTAGCCTTGCATATCTTTTCTTATCCGTCTATCTTAAGCCTTTTTGACTCCCATCGTTTTAGCTGTGTCTATTATATGATACAGTGTTGGGCTTTACTTTTAAGCCAGTTTGAAAATCATTTTCTTTTAATTGCCAAGTTAGGCCTAATTACATTTATTGATAGCATTGATATGTTTGGTCTCAACATTGTGTTATTATTTTATGTAACAGAGTCTGTGAGTATTATTCTTTGTTCTCTTCAAAATTTTCTTTTAGTATTTAGAAAGGTTTGTATTTTTGTTCTAATGGTAGCTTTGTATTTATACCTTTAACCGTGTTTTTATCTCTCTTTTGTCCTGCTTAACTTTTTACTGCCTTGTTTGTTGGTTTTAAATGATATCCTTTGACTTCCACGTATTTTCTATATAATGATCAGCGATCTGATTTTAATGTTCTCTTTTTCTCTCATGTTAAGTTGCGTTTTTCTGCTTTGTTAGAGCTCAGAATATTTGCATGCTATTCTTTCATCCATGCTGCTGCCTTTGTTTCAGTCTTAAATTTCCAATTAAATATATTAAACTCTCACTATTGGATCTGTTGCTAAATTTTCCTGGTCATCTCTTGATTGGAAGAGCTTATCCTCTAGTAGATTCCTCAGGAGATGCTTCTAAGAAGAGCATACCCTGAATTCTTGCATGTTTAAAATTGTCTTTGTATAGTTTTGCTGTTTGAGGGAGAGTTTAGCTGAATATAAAATCCTTGGTTCCTATTTTCTTTCCTTGAGTTCCTTGAAGGTGCTATTAATTCTTGTCTTTGTATGTTTCTCTTGAGAAATTTGATGCCTGTATAATTTTATTACCCTTATAATAACTAGGGTTTTTTTTGCATGGAATCCCTAAGAACTTTTTCTTTGTCTTTAAATTCTTCTACTTTCTTAGACTCTATCTCAGAGTTGATCATTCCAGACCAATTTTCCAAGGTACCTGGTGGACCCTTTCAATATGTAGATTTTCTTTTTCTCTTATTTCTGGAAAATTTTCTCAGATTATATATATATATATATTTCCTTTTAGTGACTCCAATTATACTTAGATTGGATTTTCTTTGCCTTTCTTTTCAACCACTTTCTCTCTGACCCTTTTTACTTCTCTTTCTCATTTTCATTCATTCAACTAAAAAGTTGTCTTCTAGCCTTTATTTGTTGACCCTTATAATCATTTGATTCTATTTGATACCTCATAATTTTTTCTTCATTTCTAAGATTTTGCACTTTTCCTTGAATTTCTCTCTGGAGTTCATTGCATTTCTTCTTGTTATTTTTCACTTTTATTCTCAATTCTTGAATTTCTGATTTTAAGTATTTTTATATCTCCAAATGATTGTTTGAAGAAATTAAATTTGGTGCACTGGTTTACAATTTTTATCTCATAGTTATTTTTTCGTCGAGGAGCTTATCATCAGCTGAAATGTTTTCAGTCTCACTTTTTGTTTTCTTTTTACTGTAGCTATACATAGAGTTAGTCTGAATTTGTTTGTTTGTTTTTTATATTCCAAGATATTTCAGAGGTAACGTTTATCACTGAAGACTGTCGTCTTGTGTTAGAATAGTAAAGTACAGTTTCCTTAATGGATAATGTTTTTGTTGGTGAAAATGTTGAGGAGGGATTGATGTAACTTGTGTTTCTCTCTCTATTTTCTTCAGCAGGATCCTTAATTTTTTCCTTGTCATGTCTTTATGTTGCTTTAATGCCACATCGTCAAGGAGGCATCCCTTCTTCTCCATTTACCATCTTCCCCAAAAGTGCTTTGCAGAGGCATCGGTGGGGTTCCACTGACTCTCAAGACATTTCTGTTGGCTGTGCCATAAACTGGTAAGTCCCAGACCTGTGTTCAGTATCTGAGCACTTAGCATGCACTTTCTCTTCTTGGGAGCTATTTATTTATTTATATTTTTGGTGAGGAAGATTGGCCCAGAGCTAACATCTGTTGCCAATCTTCCTATTTTTGCCTGAGGAAGATTGTCGCTGAGCTAACATCTGTGCCAGTCTTCCTCTATTTTGTATGTGGGATGCCATCACAGCATGGCTTGATGAGTGGTGTGTAGGTCCACACCTGGGATCCAAACCTCTGAACCCCGGGCCGCCAAAGCAGAGAATGCAAACTTAACCACTATGCCACTGGGCTGGCCCTTCTTGGAAGTTATTTTGATCTTGGTTTTGTATAAGTCTTATAGACCTCTCTCCTCTTTTCCTTGGAGACTCCTAAGATGACTCCTCACTCTCCACACTCACAAGCTTGCAATGGCTATGGAAGCTCTGTTGGAATTTAGTCTTTGTTTTTCTGCTTATAGGTAATTTGAAATTCGTGCTCTTATATGTCTCCTAGTAATTCTGAAGATATGGTTTATCTTTGATTTTATTTGAGTTCTTTGTTGAGCTTAAGACTTTTTGAGAAGATGTATAGAAAAATTAAGATTTCAGAGGCTGCTTTTATGCTAAGGCTGACCAGATGTCTCCAGTAACTTCTAAATTTTTCTTTTTACCCTTGATGATCTATGTTTTCCTGTAATGGATCAAGATGTGGATTTGTTTTATTTATACTTCTGGGCACTTGAAGTGCACTTTACAGCTGAGAATTTAGATGTTCTTCAATTTTGGAAAATTCTCAGCTATTATCTGTACCAATTCTTTTGTTTTTTGTTTTTGTTTCCCTGGAACTCAGGTAGACGTGTGTTAGAGCCTCCTAAACTCTCTTTCATATCTTTTAATTAATTAATTACTCTTTCATATTTTATTTCCCTGTGTCTTTGAACTATGTTTGATTGAATTCCTCAGTAATATTTTCTATCTCACTAATTCTTTGTGTCAATCTGGAATTTTTTTTATCTGTTAAGTTTTTTATATCAGTGACTACATTTTCTAAGATTTCTGGTTGTTTTTCTTTTATATCCACTTCTATCTTTTAAATTTCTCAATTTTTAATGATTTTTATTCCTTCATTTATCTTTTTAAGCATCTTAAGCATATTTATTGTAATTTTTTGTCAAAATGCCCTTTAACATAATTTTTTCTGGAGTCAATTCATGTTTGTGTGGTTGATTCTTGTGGCTAGAGGGAACTGCCATCTTTAGCATTATTGCACTTTGCATTTTTTTGAATTCTATGTTTTCATCTTCATTTTGCACTGGACGTTTTTGGATTTTGTTTTATTACCTGTTTTTCGATGTCATCAATATATAGTATTTTTGTGTTTGGCCTCTAATGCCTAGACCAAAGCCAGTGTTTATGATTGCAGCCTGGGGCCCCCAGCAAATGATGATATTGGAGATACTGCAGGTCCCGGCACTGAGTTGGCAGCACTTGGTTCACTTCCTGCCATGGAGGCAGTGTCTGTGTCCTCCAGCCTCCTTGAACCCACAGATTTCTGCAATCCATACCATGAGGCTATGGTGAACTGTAAAATACAGCTTCCTTTCATGAGTAGGGGAGCCCTATTTCATCTCCTCATTTCACAGTCTGGCTCTAGTCCCACACTGTGTTGGACACTTATGTCCCCCATACTCCAGTATCTGTTTCTCTGTCTCAAGCCTAGCAACCCCTTGGCTTCAACCTTGCTCACCACTTCGCATTTTCCTCCTATCATTGGTCCATGGAAACAAATTTCTTTTTTCTTTTAGACTAGATATCAATTATCTAAGATTGCTAAAGGTTTAGAGCAGAAAATGTGTGTCAAACCATGAATTTACTGCATTACCTTCTCCAGATAGCTCTTTACTTGGTATATTAGTCAGGATCGGGGAAAAACAAAAAAACGAAAAACAGATGATATACTCAAATTAGATAATTTGAGAATATTTTAATGAAGGGGTTTCTTGTATGGGCATAATTGGAGTATAGGCAACATCAAGAAATAGTGCAGAGTATAGGAAACAAGGGCTAGTGAAGTACCTCAGGACTAGTAACAGAGGAACAGTTACCACATCTGAAAGAGGAAGGAGAGAGTATCCTAGAGAGGGAAACCTACAGAGGGAAACCTAGAGAGTAACCTAGAGAGGGAAAGCTGGGTGGAAGAGCCACCTGATAAGATCTAGGGCCTTCAGCTGAAGGGCATAGCTAGACAAAGTGAACCTGTTTGTAAACGCTGGGAGAATGAATACACTGAATTCACTCTTTCCCTTCCATCTCTTGTTGATGCTCCCTTTAGTCAACCCAACAGGAAACCAGAGGACAAAAGAACTTGCTGTTGATGCAGTCCATATATTTAGCTTCTCCAAGCAAGAGCAGAGTGAGGTATAGACAGTGGATTGAGAGGAGTGTGGTTGATAAAGGTTTCCAGACATGAATACAACAATATTTCCTGTCTCACATGTTCTTCTTGATCATTGTCATGTCCCCATCAAGAGCTGGAGTCTGATCATGTCTCCTCAAGTGGGCATTTACGACTATCTGGACTAATAGAATAAGGCAGAAATGAGGCTATGTGACTTTTGAGGTTGAGTCATAAAAGGTAATACAATATCTACCTGGCCCACTCTCTGTGGACACTCACCCTTGGAACCCAGCCTCCATGCTTTGAGGAAGCCCAGGGCACATGGAGAGACTCATAGAAGAGAAATTGAGGCTCTATCCCTCAACCCTGGTTGAGCTCCCAGTTGACTGTTGGCACCAACTTGTTAGCCTTTGTGAGTGGGCCATCTTGGAGGAAAATCCTTCAGCCCTTGGTTGAACCACCCCGTTGATACCACATAGAGCAGAGACAAGTGCTCCCCCTTAAACTTTGTCCAAATTGCAGATTTGTGATCACAATAAATAACTGCTTTATTTATTCATTTAAAGATTGGCACCTGCTCTAACATCTGTTGCCAATCTTTTATTTTTCTTCTTCTCCCCAAAGCCCCTTCGTACACAGTTGTATAGTCTAGTTATGAATGCCTCTGGTTGTGTTGTCTGGGATGCTGGCTCAGCATGGCCTGATGAGTGGTGCCATGTTCGCGCCTAGGATCAGGATCCTAACCGGCGAAACTCTGGGCCACCAAAGTGGAGTGCGCGAACTTAACCACTGGGCCATGGGGCCGGCCCCACTGTTGTTGTTTTAAGTCTCTGAGTTTTGGGATAGTTTGTTAACCAGAACAAGGGGCAAGTGGAAGATATCCAGCATACCTGGCTAATGTGAATTTATCCTTCATATCTTAGTTCAAATATCATATCCTAAGAGATTTTACCCCTGACCCAAGTCCTTCTCATGTCTGAGATATTTCGTTTCTTCTCCCTTAGCACCTTACACTAACCTGTCATGGCATTCAACCGATTGTATTTTAATTAGCAATTTACACTTTCCTCCATGCAGTGGATTAAACGCTCCATGAGGGCAGATAGCATAGCTTGATTATCACTTTACACCCAGTCCCTACTACAGAGCCTGAAACACAGTACAAGTTTAACATATATTGGCTAAAAAAATGAATGTGGATTTGGGCCTTTTTTCCCTCTAACTTTAACTTTCTAAGAACTTGTATGGGTTGTCATTCATAGCCCCAGGGTTGCAGATTAAGAAAGAGTTGTGAGCCACACCCCAGCATGAGGCTGCAGTTTGAGCAGCTTCCTCTGTGATATAGCAGCCTTCCAGAGAGCCTGATGGGACGCCACTATCATTTTTGCAGGGCACCAATAAAAAAATGATTTGATATCATTAAAAATGATTTCTCAAACGTTTTCCTAGGAGGAAAAGGAAATGGGGAAAAGGAACAAGGAGATTTAAAAAAAAATGATTATCATTCTTTTTGAGGAAAGAAATGAGGATGGAGAAATAAGGAAAAAAGGGAGAATGAATGACAGGGGAAGAAAGATGTGCAGCCCTACACCTAAGAGAGGCAGTGTGGCAAAGGGGAAAGATCATGGATTTTAGAGTCAGAACTGAATTCAAATCCTGTCTCAGCTATTTATGAGTTACTGGGCAAGTCAACCTCAGTGTCCTCCTTTAAAATGAACATAGTAATAGCCGTTATATAGCGTTGTAGAGGATTAAGATACCCTATATAAAGGGCTAACACAATACGTGATATATGACAGATGATTAACAAATGGTTACAAATAGCTACATCATCCACATCACCATAACCATTGCCATCACCACCATGACCATAAATGTGGAACCAACCAAATAAGAAAGAGAAGATAGGGGCTATGAGTGTCTTCTGACCATCCTGAGTCTAGTGCCCACCTGGCAGGTTACCTCTGATGTCTAATATTCAGTGTTTTTTGTTTTTTTTTTTTTTGCTGCAGGTGTAAATATAAGACAGATAAACTCTATCATGATGTCATTTTGTAGCCACTGCACTTGCTGATTTATAAGCTAATTCTCCCTCTTACACTTCTAAAAATTACAAGGGGTCTAGGAAGTGTGAGGAGCAAGTGAGAAGATAGGAATAGTAAGGTTGATGAGATGGAGCCTCTTAGTCATTGGTCTAGCCCTGAGGCCTGGGTTAGATGCAGTGAGATATACCTGAAGAAAGAGGGAGATGACCCATGGCTCCTTCTCCATCAGACCAATGATTCATTCAGATGTTTTGAGCAGAAAGCGTATTATTGAGTAACCAGAAGATACCATAACAACACAATTTATGTACCCCATCTCACTGTGACACAGATATTTTAACACCCATTTTGTAGATTAAGAAATAAAGACTTGGAGAAGCTAAATAAATTGCTCAAGCCCACCCAACATAACTTGTAAAGATAATAGCTGGGATTAAAGTCGAGATCTATTTAGCTACAAAAGCTATAGATATTGTACTACAATAAGAAAGAGGATGTAATGCAAGAGAGGGGCCAGCTTGGCTTACATATGTTGGAGTTGTTTCTCTTTGATGACAGAGTAACAGAATTATAGGTCCTGTTATTTTAGACACATGGTGAGTGGAAAGATGCTTAACTGAGCTGCCAGAGTCACCTTATAGAGAAAGAGAAAAGGTAAATGCCTTGAAAATAGTTTATTCTCTAACTTCTGAAGGGTAGAGTTACAATTCTCATTGCTTCAGCTGAGTGATGCATAAGTCAAATCTCTTGGGCTTCTTAGGCTTGTGAGAGCACGTACAGTTGTATTAACACTAAAAAACTAGTTTCAATGGCACTGAAGCTCAGTTTCCAAATTTTAAAGTTTGCCAACTCCTGGCCTAAAGAATGGCCTTTGGAAATATCTCTCCATTTGAATTTGCATTCTGCCGTTCATATCTATGCTGGGTTCAGGCATGTTTCTTAATTTCCCAGAGCTTCAGTTTTATCATCTGTAAAATGGGATCATACTATCGATCTCATTAGACTACTGTGAAGATTGAGGGGATATAGGTACAACCCATACACACCACAAAGAAACCTACCCAGGACATAGCTGGCATCCTATAAAAGTGTGTGCATTCTCTCCCTTTACCCCTTCTTGTGTTTTCCATGACCGGTTCTGATTGGAGGATTATAGCCAGGGCAATAAGGGACTTGGCAGGTTTTATCTGAGGGTAGATGTTGGAAGTGGGTAGAACAGAACTATGAGTTGCAGGATCAGACTATGGAGTCCTGAAGTGAGCTTTTCACCACATGTAGTTGTTTCTGTTGATCCCTTTATGAGGAGTTGGAATTCAGGCAAAGAAGACACGATAGTTGAAAGAAGGAAGACACATTTATTTGTTATTCTTGGCAAGGAGAAGGACTCCAAAGTCCCCTTGTACTATAACACCCTGTACCCAATCCTTTATCTTAAAGGTTGTCAGTAGAAAAATAAAGATCAGGGTGGTCTGCTTTGGGACTGAGCCCTAGGAAGAGATCCCATGTGTGAACTGCGTATCCCCTTCTCCCCCACAAAGCAACCTTACACATTTGGCCTCTAGAAGGCTGAGTGCCCTCTAGTGTTGGCGAAGTGGATAGCTTGGCTGAGGGAGGAGAGGGGAAGCAGGAAGTGCAGGGGTCCCAGATAGATACTTTAGGAGGTATCCTCTTACTTCCCTTCCTTTTACAATATGGGGGGGGGGGAGAGGGGAGGGGTTCGCAGAGTTAGTAAGAGCCAGGTGTGTTTCTTCCTTTGCACACCAGGAGACAAAGGAAACTTTAGGTGAACTTCCAACAAGGCATTTTTACTTACAGTCTGGCTGTTGAGTTATTAGTCCAATGAACACTTCCTGCCTTAATTTAAGCCACAAAATCAGTCTGTGAGACTAGCTGCTCACTGGTTGGTTGGTTTTCTGATCATGATTAACTAATGCTTCTTTGGGATTGGAGTTCCTGATTATGCAGCCAGGTTGTCAGGAGCACTGGCCGTCCCTGCCCAGGTGAGACTTTACTCCATACACCGCTATCCTTGGGGCTTAGCTATTACGTCCCCTCGCCATCGCCAACACCTTTCTTGGATGCCCTGAAGATTGCTGAAGAACCTTGCCCAACTGAACTCACAGCAATATCATCAAAGAAAAATTCGAAACCCAGAGAACACCTCCAGGAGTTATTTGGACACTTTTACATAAATTTATTTATTGGTTAAATAGGAAAGAGGATCTGAATTTTGGTTCCTATATTCAAATCTTGACTCATTACTCATTTCCAAAGAGACTTTAGGCAAGTTTTAATTTTCCAGAGTCCAAGTTTTCTCATTGACAAGAAGGAGATAAGAATGATACTTACACTGTAGGATTGCTATGATAATTAGTAAGAAAAAGTATATAAAGTGCCTAGTGCAAAGCAGTATCCTAGATGCTAAACACACGCTTGCTAGAATAATTATTATTAGATCAAAGAAAGGCAAGAAGTGTGGGGAGCAGAGACAGGGCACGTGGGAAGGAAGACTAGCAGGAGAGGTTGGAGGGTAGCCTGGGGATAGATTTTCAAAGGGCTGAGAGGTTCTGGAAAGTTTGGATTTTATTTAGTGGGCATTAGATCTACTTAGATTAGATCAGAAATATTAGAAAAGAGCTTTGTAATTTAGAAAGAAAAATCTGCTATGCAGGTATAGGGTAGAGAAAGAGATGGCTGTTAATTGAGAGACAATGACTTGACTGGGCAGTGGAATGGGGTATGTAGAGGCAGCAGATTATATGATTCAAGAACAGGGATGCTCCAACCAAGCTGCCTGAGTTTAAATCCTAGCTCTGTCATTTATGAACTGTGTGACCTTGGGCAAATTGCTTAACCTCTCAACATCCCAATTTCCTTATCTCTAAAATAGGAGCAGCTGTAGTGACTTCCTCACAGGGTTGTAAAACTTAAGTTTTACAGGCAGTACCTGGCACACAATGTGCATTTTTTAGGCAAATACATCATTCAGAGTAGAAAGTCAGTTTCACTTGGCCACAGTCTGAGAATGCAGGAAGAATGGAAGGCAGATCTGAGGCCCCATCTCGGGGAACTGGTGCATGCTAGTGTCATCAACTGACATAGGAATACAGGAGGAAGAACAGGTTTGGGGCTTTCATAATGAATCTGGAGCCTGGACAAAAGGCTTGGATGGAGATGTAATTTCAGAAGTGCATCTTGGGAAGTAATGGGAGTGGATGAGTTCACCCAATGAAATTAGGTAGTTAGAAAAGAAGAGTGCTGTAGAAACTCGGAGTACCTTTGTATTCTTCAGGTGCATTGAGGACTATGATTTGAGTAAGGAGGGAACTGAATGACAAGAAGAGAACCAAGAGATATTGTGGTGGTAACAGCCAAAAGTAGAGAGAATTACAAGTCTGTCAAAAGTAGAGAGAATTTATAGTCTGTCCGGGTGGTCAGCAGGGTCAAAGGCCAAATAACTCTGTGAGTTTATCATCTTACCATTTGCCTCCCAATGGGCCATGTCTCTAATGTTTCTGGTAATGAGAGCTGCCTTTTTGCCCCATGAATTTCCAGCTGGTTTTGATTTTTCAGCCATGTAATGAGTCCCAGACACATGTACATATCAACTGTGCCACAGGAAGAAGAAAGACTTCCACATACACCAGCACATGTGCACACAGATGCACACCACAAAGCCTAACCTGGGAAATGAGTTAATTTGGCCAGAGAGAACTTTTTGTCCTTAAACAGAACACTAATGGTTTTCTGTGAGTGAAAATGGCGCTAATCAGTTCACTCACCTTGCTTTCTGGACCTCACTGCTCCCCAGCAAACCTCAGAGCTTCTTGGATAGCCTTGGTTTTGTATTTTGCCCACACAACGATATAAGTCATACTGCGGTGTAGGCTCCATTAACTTAGCATGCAGGGTTATCACTTATATTCTTAAAGCGTGAAAGACTGGATGGCAGAGTTGCTTCTCCCTCACCCTTGCCTCACTAATGATGAGGTGAGTGGAATCTTGGGTGCATCTGATGGGAAGGGTCAGCTCATTGTCACTGACGGTAACTTTCTGCTTCTGGGGAGGACTGTATCTCAAATGCCCCAGATAAAGAAAGACTTCAGGTCTCCAGAAAACAAGCAATGTTTGATTCCGTTCAAAAAAAGAGCAGCCTGCATTGAGCACCCACTGTGGACACATTCCTGAGCAAGTAGCTGAGGATGCCACCATGTAGTGTCCCTGTCTTCCAATTCACAGTCAGTAGGGGGAAAAAAACCCTAATAACAAGGAGCATTGGAAAGAAAAAAAAAGTACTTTGGAGATTTGAGGAGGTAGAACAAATACAAAGTAATCATCTATATTTTCAGAATGCTAATGCGATGGAAAGATCGAAAATGGAGAAGTGATGGACTATTGCCACATGGTGTATTTTGGGGTTGCTTTTTTGGATGAAAAACAGTGGAAATTGCAATATGGAATTAGAAATAACGTTGGTAAAGGGACTCTTTATTAGAGCAATTAGAAGAAGTGAGTTAGATCATTAGCTAATTAACTCAACATACTTATTACACATGCATGATACAGAAAGAACTCTGCTAGGTGCTGGAGATACAGCTGGCCTTGTTGGGAATGCCAAGTAATGATCAGCATTTCCTGGGGGTGTTCCTCCCTAAACGAATGTCAGTTGGGGAGCACGGTTCTCTGAAGAAAGGGTTACATCCAGTTCTGCCTGGTTCACATTCTTGAAGGACTCTTCTGAACTTTGACTGAGTGGTTATTTTGCTGATGCATCGTCATTTGCCTCCTCTTGCTTCCACCATTAGTGACGAAAACCAAAAGAGTGGGAATAAATTGTCCATTCCACAAACCATTTATAGAGATGTTTACTTAATGGATAGAAAAATGCACAGTAGTTAAATGTTAATTAATTCCTTTTTTGAGCAGCATATTCATTTTATGCTATTTATGAGAGTTGTCTTGTAAACAGATTCCTATTACTTTGGCTCAACCACTGAATTTCCCTAAGTCACTTATCCTAAATGTTCATTAATTTCAACTAGCTCTAGAGACTAAATTCTTACTGAACATTACCTCAAAATCCAACTCAAAAGCGAGGACTGTGTCTGCTTCATATTCTAAAAAATGCCTACTAAGGAAGGGGAAGTGCTTGAGGGAGCTCCAAAGACAGGATTTGATGAAGATAATGATGATGATGATGATTGGGTAATGGAGATGGTGATGACGGCGATGACAACATTGGATTTAATCCCCGTTTTGATGCCAAATGAAGATGCGAACTGTGGTCTGAGTAATTTTTCTTTCCAGGTGTTTTAAAGGCATTTTGTGTTTTTTAACAGGAGCATACGGGAAGATGCCTGCAGGAGAGAGTTTGTTAGGTATTCTGGCTGCAGGGCCACCGAGGAGTGAATGAACCAAATGGACTTATCCATTTGCCAGGAAAATGAAGTAAACCCTCAGGCGTCTAAGGGTAGGATTTGAAGCCAAACTGGCCTAAGTACAAATCTGAGGTCAGTTTTGTGAGGTTGAGTGGTCATGTAAATGCCAAATCCCTTTCCTCTTTCCTCATGTGTAAATGGGATACAATTGCCCAGTTTTCAGGTCTGTTGTGAAATTCCATTGGGTAATGTAGTAAAGCTTCCACTCAGTTTCTCTTTTTTTAAATTATTTTATTTTATTTTTTTGCTGAGGAAGATTTGCCCTGAGCTAACATCCTTTGCCAATTCTCCTCTCTTTTTTCTGCTTGAGTAAGACTAGCTCTAAGCTAACATCTGTGCCAATTTTCCTCCACTTTGTGTGTGGTCACCTCCACAGCATGGGTAGTGAGTGGAGCAGGTCTGTGCCCAGGATCTGAACCTGTGAACCCAGGCCACCAAAGTGGAGCGTGCAAAAACTTTAACCACTCAACCACGGGGCTGGGCCTTTCCACACAGTTTATAATACATACATTGCTAAAAAATATTTTCATCCTCCTCATCTTCCCCATGATCATCAGTTTTCTCACCTATAAAATAAGCTAAAGATATGTACATCAAATGCAATAATGTCTGTGAGAGCACTTTGTAAAGCAGAAAGTGTTATAAACTTGTCCTTACAAGTTAAGTATATTCTGGTGAAACATGGGCTATTAGAGGTGAATAGGTCCTTTGGAAAATCCTTACATATCTCTGGGCTTTTTCAAGATTCTGTGACTTTGAATCCAAATTCAATGTCAGCGTCATCCTCCAATGGAGAGCTAAAGCTATCCCTTCGAACAGTGGGTTGTGGAAGGTGGAAACAGAGGGGAAGAAAATGGAATTGCCCTTTTGAGACTGAACTCTGTCATCCTGGCTGTGGAGGAAATGCTGAGTCCATCTGTAGTCAGTTGGGGAGAGAAAGCAAGAGCTGGGGCACTACAGAGGAGCTGCCAGGAATTCATGGAGCTTTGCAAAGTTCATCTGTTCCATGGTTGCCACCAATGGCAAAGAGAGCTGGGCCTCAGCTATGGAGAGGGAGACCACTGGGGGATTGTCACTGCCAGGCCCATGTGATGCCCTTTGAGGATGGTTTTGAATTGATCACTTCTCTTAATGACCCAAGAGGGCCAACTGCTCAATGCTGGAAGCTCCCACAAGCTACTACTCCACTGTGCCCATTTCTCTCCTGGAGAGAGCTGCATCTTGGCAGCTCCCTCTGCAACCAACAGAGGGAAGGAGAGTGGCAGGGCTCTTCTGTGTGGCATCAGGAAGATCTGTCTGGCTCCCCACCAGCCCCATCAGCATGCAAATAACTCCTTTTGTTCCTGCCAAACTTCTTTATTGAAAAATCGAAACATCTTGTCTTTATTTTAAATTTTAAACAGGCAAATTAATTTTATGAGTTAAACCACTCTGGGGGAAGAAAGAGCTTTTTACTTTAGATGCCATGACATCATCTCATCTGTCACCTTTTAAAAGCCCCATGTTTGGAATCAAGCCTCTTGGCAAGCCTCTGCATTGGGCAGCAGCAGCTTTAAAAAGAGAGGGAGAGATGGAAAAAAGCCATCAAGTGAACTGACTTTTAGAAATTTAGTGACATGGCCACAAAGAATCAGACAGGAGAGGCTGAGCTGGAACAGCTGCTCCAGGCTTGAGTCTGAGGTCCAGAGGCAGGCAGCTCCCGGCGTATCACACACTGTGACAGATGCAGTTTGCAACAGGAGCATTAGTGGTTATTAGAATGGGGAAAAGGTTTGAAATTGTGTTGGGGACCAGAGTGCTAAGGAAAGACTGTTCCTCTCTTCCATTCAAGCACTAGGGAAGCTGGAAGCATCTAATCTAGGAAGAGATTAGTGAGTTTCTTTCATTGACTCTGCAAATATTCTCCTCTCTCAATATTATTCTGGGACCTTTAAGCCTTGAAAAGTTCAATCAGTACACTTCTCTCCCCAGTATCCACTACCACCATGGTTGAGGCTACTGTTTTTCATTGCCAGGCTCCTACAGTCTTCCAATTGCCCTGATCACTTGGGTTGGGTTTCCCAGGAAGCAAACTAGGACAAGGAGATTTTCATGCAAGAGGACTATTGAGGAGTACTCTGGGGGTCAACATCTCTAAGGAGTGAGGGTAGCAGGATTAGGCAGAAGGAGAAGTTCAGCCTGGATGTAGTCACAACAAGGCCTCAGTTGATGCCATAGGGAGCTCTAGAGCTCAGCTAGCCCTTTGGAGTCACCCCAATAGAAGTCTTTGTAGCAGCATCAATCAGTCATCTGATGCCAGCTGTCCCCAGGGAGGAACATAGCCTCCCTATGGCAGCTTCCTTCTGTCAATGGCTACTCCCAGAGAGGATATTAACTGTAAGTTGTCAGCAGCCAACACTCCTGTAGCTGGGGGAACGCACCTTAATCCTGAAGGGAGTACCTGGGATACATACAACAGCATCCACTACACTGATCTCCATCCACTCATGTTCCTCCGTCCATATCCTCTGTTCTCTAGACTCTACTTCAAAATATCTTTTCAAAGTGCAATTGAATATGCCTCTACTCTGCTGATAAATTCATCAGTGGCTTATTGCATCAAGATAAAGACTCAAATCCTTACGTGGCCTACAATGACCTGAATCAATACGACTCTCCCTAGATTTCCAGCCTCGTCCATCTCTCTATGCTTCAGGCACAGGGCTACTGTGCAGCCTGTTATCATTCTTAGCAATGCTCTACCTCTTTCTGCCTTGATGGTAGACTGTTTTTCCTTTTTGCTGTCCAGCATCCCACCCCACTTCCTAGTTTTGGGAAGTCCCATCATATGGGTCCATAGAAGAGGCACCTCCTTCTTCTTAGACACTCAACCTAAGCTTGTACAACTAGGTGTTCCCACCCCACACTTTGAATCTTGAGTTAGTGAAAAAAAGACGAAGGAACAATGAGGTTCAAATCCTGGCCTCAGTGGCAGCACCATTGAGCAGGAGTTGCTGCAGGTCCAGAAGTGTTTCTGCCACCAGCTTCCCTTGGTTTCTGATGTTTTCTGAGCTTATTCCTGCGGTCATCCTGTCAGTTCGGTGAGTTACCTGACATCCTTCTCAGACAGTCCTCTTTTGATATGCTTTTGCTTCATTGCTCATGGGTTTGATATCAGCTCATGAGTCACTTCCTTAGGGAAGCCTTTAATGGCACCGCTGCCCAGTGTAGGTCAATTTCCCCTCATATCACCAAGTTCCCTTCAGTCACAACAACTGCATTAGTCTAATCAAACATTCATGAAAGTGATTATTTGATTAATGTCTATCTTCCCAAGTAGAATTTGAACTTTCTGAGAGCAAAACTGTGTCTAGTTTTGTTCACAAATTTTTCCACAGCTCTAGCACAGGGTCTAAAACTAAACATACAAGCACACATTTTGCATAAATAAAAGAATAATGAAAGCCAGTGGCTGGAATTGGATATCTATAACTTTTTAAAAACTGAGATAGGAGTGAACATTGAGGGAAAAAGGCACAGGATCTTCTCCTGAAGGACTAAGAAAACACCATTTTTGTTATGCACTGTCTTCCTGCATTTGTCGATAATTTCCTGTGTTTCTTTTCTTCTTTTTCTCCCTTAGTGAGTTGTCTTAATGGCATAATTGACTGGCTTGCTTACATTCTGATCCTTATCACACTTCAGGAGGGCTGAAATTTCCAGCTTCACATTTTTTGGGTCTGGGTTTTCCCACTGTTTAGACGCAATTTTGCTCTGCTTTCCTTCTCACCCTTAATTGAACCTTTTAAGGAATTACTGATGAAATCAATAGGCATCCTATGTGTGGAGCCAGATTCCTTTCCAGACGCTTTATTAGGTTGCTCCTGACAACTACAGCAGCAAAGATATCCCTTCAGAGGAAAGAGCATCAAATGAGAGATGTTCCCAATTATTCTTTTTTGAGCCTCTACCAAGCTTCACATTTCCAACTTGTGGACCCAAACTTAATGTCCTTTCCATCTGAGCCTTGCCAGGGAGTTGGGTCTTCAGTTGGCCTTGGGAGCTCTGGGGGCAGAGATGGATGAATGCTCTAACGATGGCTCTTCAGGACTCCACAGCCACCAGCATATTTGTGGGGAGGATGAAGGGGGTTGAGTTTCACAGTTTGGAGGCCCCTTCAGATAGCATGACCGGGCTGTAGCTACATCAGAGCACATAAGATTCCAACGCACAAAGCTGAGCGCAAAGCTCCATGTTATCTCTGGTCCATGGGTTCACAGCCAAATTGAAAGAAGTATCTACTACCTTCCACTGTTAACCTCTCACCTCTTCCCAGGGCAGAGATATTAACAATCAAAACTAGTCCCTAAGACAGCATCCAATCGGCGGGGAGATTACACCATAGTAAAAAGGAGGTATTGCTTAAGAAGACAGCTCTGTCTTAGAAATTACTGGTCAAAGAAAAGGGTGGCCAATAGGCTCCAGAGCTATGTTAGGCAGCGTTACACATGTGAAATCTTTGATCCTCACACTACCCCTGACAAATAGATAGAATTATCCCTACTTTATAGATGGAATATTGAGGTTCAGAAGGGGTAGCTGACTAGCCTACAATCACACAACATTAAAGTGACAGAGCAATGATTAAAATTTAGGATTGACTCAAAGTCTGGGCTTTTCCTTCCTCTCCAGACCATCGTGCTGCAAGGGCACTGTGGAACAGAGAATCCCTGTGCCTGAGAAGCCCTGGTCCCGGTGGATCTGGCTGCTTCTGCACAGCACTAGTCCCTCTTCTCTATAGATGTCATTTGGCATTGATCTGGTGGGAGTGCAGCACTGCGTATGTCTTGAGATGTCTACGTTCAGAGTTTTTTCCCTCGGTATCCTATTTTGCATTGGCATGATATCTAAATTGGAGAAGATGATGTTGTGAAAATTGAAGGGGGGGGTACCTAAAAGTTACAAAATCTAGGATTTGGATCCCACCTCTGCTGTTTGCCAGTTGTATGACTGTGGACAAGTTACTTTACTTTTCTAAGCTGCATCCTTAAAATGGAAATCCTAATACATTTGTGGCAAGATTAACTTGGTAATAACAAAAGTCACATTTCTTTATTTTCTTTAAATCAATTTACATCTAATTCTGAGCTTCCTCCTACCTAGCTCATGGAAAATTTGTTCTTAAACAGGGCTCGCCCTGCAAGGATTGTGCAAGACTCATGTGTGGGTGATGTATGAGGTATGTGCAAAACGGGGGATGAGATTGGAGGGTGGAGTGAGGATCTCCATACCAGCCATTTATTTGTAAAAGAACCAGTATATTCTATTCTGTGGCGAATGTCAGAGAGAGAATGGAAAGCAGACAGACTTAGTCACGACAGTAAGGCTGGGGAGACAAATACTGTTATAATAAAGTGTGACGAACATTATTATAGGGGAAGAACATGGGGGTAACTAACCTAGTCTGGTTGTGGGGAGGGTTGTCCAATAATCCTGACACAGAGAGCCTGAAAGGAGAGTGGTGTGAGATGGGGCTGGGGAGTTGGGAGGGCCCAGATAGTTCAATATGGAGGTTCAGAAGGGTAGGTGACCAACCCACATTAAAGTGGCAGCAGTGATTAAAATTGAAGACTGACTGATTTTGTTGTCTGGCTCAGTCTTGTTATCAAGGCTCATGAAGTCTTCTCCCCCTGACCCCCAAATTTATACAATAGCCTTGTAAAGCAGAAGGAGAAATGCATCAACTGAGACCTATTGGCATGATTCATGTATGTATTTGTTTATTTCCTTGGTGTTTTTGAATACTTATTATGTGTCAGACACATTGCTGCAGGTGTCATGTCACTGAAACATCACAGTAACCTAATGAACTATGTGCCATTCTCATGCCCAATTCACAGAGCAGAAAATTAAGGGTTAGTGAGGTCGAGTAATTTACTCAAGATCATACAACTTATAAATCATAAAACCAGGATTTATTCTAGGTATTCTTATCCCAGAACCCTCTCTTTTACGTTTGAATTTCCAAATAGTTGATTGGATAAGTCTCCTCTCAGCAGAGAGCAGTCTCCTGAGGTTGTACACATAGAGTTAATGGGTTTTGATGGTGAGAAGAAGCTAGTTCTGGAAGGCTACACTAGGAAGCGAAAAGTGGGTGCTTCCAAAGAAGCATCTATGATATTTATGCATGTGGGGGTGTGTGTGCACAGGCGTACCAGGATGAGGTGGGTGATATAGAAGGTTGAGATCCTATACCAGAGTTTCCCAAACTGTGCTCTGCAAAGAATTCTAGGCTGACATATGTTAAGAGATATTTTTTGAAAGAGGGATTCTGCAGTCAAATATTGAGGAAATATTGGGAAACAAAGCTAAATTTCTTTACTGCAGGACTTCTCAGGTCCTTTAATATGCCATGTAAAATATGACCTTTCAAGAGGGGATTAGTATTTTTCAAAGATTATTGATACTGATACCTATTATTATTATTTTTTTCCTTGAACATCTATTAAGAAACACCATATATAACATCAGTTAGGGAATGCTATTCTAAACAATCTTTATGATTTTTATGATTTTACATTGGTGGAATCAATTATGGTACTTAGTATAATTCTATGAATAGCTTTTGATAAATATCCCCTGGAGAGACACTTTCTCTGAGGTACAGGGATTATTTTTAATTAACTTGTTTGTTTTAATAAGAAAGGATCTTTATTATTGTCTTAGGACAATATTTGTGCCCTTGTGCCAATCTGAACCTAAGGGGAAATTCTTGCTCTCCAGATACATTTGAATAGCTGTGGATTATATTAAGATATAATAGTACCTTAAATATTTTATTACAATGTACTAGTAGAAGTGGATGAATTTGGCAGAGGAGATCTGCAAATTAGACTTTAAATCCAGGGACCAGAACCTCTTTTCTCACAATAGAAAGTCTTTTGTGTTAAAAAGACCTCCATGTTGCAAAGAGAAACAGAATGAGAAGTGGAGTGAAAATCTGGCTTTTGGAGTCAGCAACAGTAGAGAATGGGAATGCAAACAGAACAAGGGAGGAAGGAGGATTTACTGAATTGTAATTTCTTTTCAAAATCTGCTTGGAGGGGCCTTAGCTTTTACCACAGTGTCCATCCATTAAGCTTTCTCTTCTTAGCAATGAGCATTGATTTACACAAATAATGGCTCCTGCTGGAAGATGAGAATTTTGTTAAAAAAAAAATAAAAGGACTACATTGTCTACTTTATGGCATCTTTTAAAAAACTCTGAAAGAACAAATTGCCAACTTGATTTTGTTGGTTTTCACTGAAATTTGTTTTTCAAACTCTTAGATTTGATAGAATTGATAGAAACAATTGATAGAAACATTGATAGAAACTATTTCAAAGCTCACAGTTTGGCAGAGGAATGAGTTTTTTTTGGTCCCCAATAATTGTTTTCTTTATAGTCTCCAATTCAAAAACAAAAACTTATTGCAGAAGAGGAGAACTTGCTAAAGTTTGAGTGTTCACCTCTTCTAAATTCATCCTTAAGAATTATGCCAACTGGAAATAATCTTTGTAGAATTTCCACATGGACCAGAAAACTTAACCTTCAGCAAAGTGGAGCAGAGTAAACTTGATTCCACTCTTTGAGGTAGGGACACAAACATGGCCATAGGTGCCTGCTCCCAGTGACTCAAGGTGGCTGTGGTAGGAAGGTGGAAGTGGGGGAAAAGGCTTTAAAAGACACGTAGTTCTTATAAGGTACACATACAAAGTACTACCCACTTTACATTGCCTCAATGGAACAGTGATCTTGTGACATAGGTGCTGCCATAATCCCCATTTGATAGGTGGGGAAACTGAAGCTCAGAGAGTTTAACCAACTTGTTGATCTTTACAGATTGGGCAGTAGAGCTAACACTTAAGCTAGGCTGTATCAGTCAGGGTTCTCCAAAGAAATAGAATATATATATATAATGACCTAAGACATATGTGTGTGTGTGCATGTGTGTGGAGAGAGAGAGATTGTATGGGATTGGCTCATGTGATTATGGAGGTTGACAAGTCCCAAGATCAGTAAGCTATAGATCCAAGAGAACTGATGTGTCGCCCCAGTCTAAGTCTGAAGACCTGAGAACCAGGAGAGCCGATGGTGCAAGTTCCAGTCTGAAAGCTGACAGGCTGGAGACCCAAGAAGATCTGATGTTTCGGAGTGAATCCAAGGGCTGGCAAAGGCCAATACCTCAGTTCAAGCGGTCAGGCAGCAGAAGTTCCTTCTTACTCAGCCTTTTTGTTCTGTTTAGATCTTCAAATGATCGGATGAGGCCCACCCAAATTAGAGAAGACAATCTGTTTACTCAATCTACCTCTTCAAATGTTAATCTCATCTAAAAATACCCTCACAGTCATACCCAGAATAATGTTTAACCAAATATTCGGGCACTCCATGGCCCAATCAAGTTGACACATAAAATTAATCATCATACAGGCCCTCTGAGTCTAAATCCTGTGCTTTGCTTGCATAATAACACTATTAAGCCCTTTTTCCAGATCTATTTTTGAAGCTGTCATCCATGCTCTTGTTAATGTTTATATTCTTTCAACAATTTTACCTATTGTCATTCATGATGTTTCTCTATGTCACTCTATTGATCAAGGCTGCCCCCTCACAGTGTTTTATATTCGTATTGATCATTTAGAGCTAAATAGGGCTCAATTGAGACAATTTTTACCCTCAAGGGTACACATGGCCATATCAAATATTTTTGGTGTCACAATTGCAGTGAGTGGGTAGAAGGGATAGACTTCTGACGTCTAGTGGCTGGAGGCCAGGGATGCTGCTAAAGAGTCTACAGTGCACAGATTCAGCTCCAGATGTCAATTATGTCAAGGTTTAGAAACTGCTCTAGTGTAAGGGTACTTAGGGTCTATGGTGGGTTTTGGGAGGTCTGTACATAACATGAAAATGTATACAGGATTTTATATGTACATTGTCATTTTTTTTTTCTGGGGAGAGCCCATGGCTTTTATCAGGTGTGACAAGGTCCATATTCTCTGTGGTGGATGTGGCAGACTGGCAATTAACATCAAGCTTCTATTATTGTGCCTTTATGCTTTGCAGATGCTGGATGGCTAAAAACTACATCCCTCAAAATTGCTTGTAGCTATAGTACTGGGTATAAATTAAGTTCTTCCAAGTATATGGAAAGCAGAAGTGAGGCAGGGGCCATATTCTTGCTGCTTTCGTTGTTTTCCACTGGCAACTGTGTTGGTAGTCACATTGGGTTTTTCTTCATTACCTTCCCAAGGACCAGCCAAGAGCTTCCTGGGGATTAAGAGGCAGCATAGTGACAGTGGTGGTGAAGGCAGTGGTTTTCTGATCTTTGATCACTGCTATGAGAGTATATCCTTGAAGTCCACAATTTCAGAAGAAGCTTTCTCAGTTTTCATCTTTCTGATACAGACAAAAATAGCAGCTCCTTTGAGGGACCATGTTTTGAATATTTCTCTAGGAGTCATTTCTGGAGGCCCAGCCTAGAAACTGTTCCTCCATACTATCCAAAATTTTGAAAGGATCTAATTCCCTGTGTTAAATCTCATTCCATCTAAAATATTGAGACAGGTATCTGTTCCTGGCAAGGGAATCCTGCTGATACACATCCAAAAGATTAGAACCACTGATTTGCTGGAATTCTGCCCTGATGGGGCTGTTGATTCTTTTTTCACTGTACTCATTTATTTAGATAGCAAGGTCTTTTTGATATCTATGTTATGGATCTGTTCAAAAACGTTTGATCTGTGCATCAGCAAGCTTGTCATTGTGGAGAAAAAGCAAAGATCATAGCCCAGTGTAAAACAGACTTTCCTGGTATGGAACTGTTAATGTGTATGCCAGAAATATTGAAAGGTTAACACTGGAAAAGCCCTTAGATACCATCTAGTTCAGTTATTCTCAAAGAAAGTGGAAATTTGTGGGACATTTTAGGTTGTCACAAAGATTAGGGAGTGCTACAGGCATTTAATGCCCAGAGGCCATGGACGGTAAAAATCTTCCCACGTACAGGACAGACCTATACCATAAACAGTTGCTCCTTGCCCGCTAATGTCCATAGCACTTGTTGGAAAACACCAGTCAATCTCTTTATTTTACCAAAGAAGCAAGTGGAACGTACAACAATGAAATGATTTTCTTAAGGTCATTGAACTGATAGTACTAAGGCTGAAACCCAGGCCCCCCGACTCCTAAGGCAGAGGTCTCCCCTCTTCACAAGAAGAGAGGCTCTTTGATGTCACCAAGTGACCTAGGAAGCCAGGAGATAAGCCTGGAAATGGAATTCAGAAGAAGAGGAAGTGGAAACAGGTCTGTCAAGTATCTGATATTCAGTCAACATGTACCTAAATGGCCAGGCTGTTGTTTGATTTTGTATATGGGCAGAGCCAGTTGTGATTGCTCACTGCTCATGCTGTACTAATTGTGAAAGGTTTTGTGTATTACCCCTGAGTTAGAGAATCTTGTTGAAGAAAAAACGTGAATGGAGAGATTCTGGCTTGACATTTGACTTTGTTCTCAGCAGGTTACTCCATCCTGGGATGTTTATTCTTCAGTGTACACAGGGAATTTTAAATTATTCTTCCTCATTACAGTTAATTGCCAAACAGTAATCCTCTTGCTATCATGTCTCAAAAGGATGCCTCGCTTGTTGTAGATTTTGTCTCTGTTGTGATATTTTCCTTTCTGAGGTGTTCTAGATTACGCTAGAAAGTTCTGCAAACGTTTCCAAGACTCTCACACTGTCCCCAGGATTTCTGTGCGTGACTAATTGTGCAGGGATCAGGGACTAGTTCTTACTTTGGAAAAGAATACTTCTTGGCTGAATGGAAAGTGGATTTAATGCGTAGGCTGCCTCTTTCTAGTGTAGAATTCAACCATGATCACCTTTCTCTGGGAATCAGGCTCCTGAATCCTTTTGAATTTCATTGGAAGCTTGTTATTTACTCATATGGCAATTAAAAAATGTGGGTACTAGAAATAAGATAGATAATTATACTAGAAATCAGGACGTATTAAGTTAAATCTTGACTTTGTCCTTGCACTTATGGGCAGTGGTCACCCATACCTCCTACAACAGTGAACTGCTTTTTGGCAGGGGTGGTGTCTTGTTGCTCTTCCACCTGCACAAAGTGGGCATTCATTCCTTTGTTCATACCATCAGTAAATAGCCACTGCTAAGTGCAGAGGATCTATCTAAGGTAATTTACCTAACGTAAGTGTCAGTCTGTTTGGGCAGCTGCTATAATCTTATTACTGGAATTTTACAATGGTTTAGGTTTCTTCATTCTATGTCTCATTTTGTACAGAAGGCTGGAGGTGAAACTGACAGTGATCTAGAGCAGAGGGATCTCCAAAGTGGGGAAGAAAACCAAATAGTCCTTGGCTTCAGGAAGCTTATATTCTGGTGTCATAACTGTACTTTGAATTGGAGTAAACTACCTTATCAGAGGATTACAAGGATTAGCGAGAGAGAAAATAAAGAGTTCAGTAGAATGCCTAACTCAAGTGAGTACACAATAATTTATAATGCTTATTATATTAGCTCTTAGGTGAATTTCTTTCTGCAATTTTCCAATTGTCTGTCCATCCCAACTATATGAGTGCCAGCCAGTCTCTCTCTGTTCCAAATCACTGTTGGTTTCACCTCCAAGCTCCTGTACAAAATGGGAAACAGAATAAAGAAACTTAGGCCATTGTAAATCACCAATAATAAAATTAATATACCCCAAACAAACTGACGCTTTGGCTGGGGAACATAAGATAAATTAACTAAAATTTCTATGTTTGTTTTCCCATTCAGGAAATGGAAATCATAATGCATGCCACCTCCTCCTGCTCCTCCTGGGTCTGGGAGGATTAATGGGGGACTAGATTACAAGTTTATTAAGCATGTAGGATGTAAGCTTTCTCAGTGGTAACAGACTATGATGATAAGCTGCTGTCTCAACAATAACACCACAGAAGCAGAACAACAGATAAAACGATGCTGACTTCATGCTCCATTTGAAATTTGATATGAGCAAGGGTGGAAAGAGTCCATGTACATCAAATGGAAAAAAAATGAAATTAATACAAAAAGACCAAAGAACACCCAAGAATTAGGATTAATAAGAAAAATAAAAGGGATGCTTAAAAGATATTTGAAACGAAAAGTACAGTATAATGTAGACAATTTTGTGGAGTATGGTGTAATCATGGCAACAGAATTTTAGTGGGCAATGGAGAAAGATGGCGTTGTTTGAGAAGAGAGAAAGCCAAGTCTGGGCTCTGTCTGGTGACAACCTGGTGGCTTTGGGCATCACTCAATCTCTCTGGGTTCCAGTTTCATCAGCCCAATATTATACTTGACCTGATCCTCGTAAATTATCTTGAAGACATGTGAGAAGAAAAATAAAAGATAAGAAATATGAAAAGTCTTTGTTATGGGCTGAATTCTGTCCCTCTCGAATTCCTATGTTGAAGTTCTGAGCCCAGTGCCTCAGAATGTGACTGTATCTGGTGATGGGGCCTTTAAAAAGATAATTAAGTTAAAATGAGGTCACTAGGGTGTGACAATACAATATGACTAGTATCCTTATAAGAAGAGGAAATTAGGACACAGACACACACAGAGGGAAGACTGTGTGAAGACACAGAGAGAAGACAGTCCTTTATAAGGCAAGGAGAGAAGCCTCAAAAGAAACCAAGCTGCCCACACCTTGAATTCAGAATGGTAATATGCAGAATTGTGAGAAAATAAATTTCTATTGTGTAAGCCGCCCAGTCTGCAGTACTCTGTATGACGGCCCTAGCAAGTGAATACAGGCTTTGACAAGGTACAGGTTCTGTCTACTCTTTTTATGGTTTCCCATTGCTATGCCCTGAATATTTACGTACCCTCCCCTCCACCCCCCAAATTCATATGTCCAAGCCCTAATGTGACAGTATTTGGAGGTAAGGCCTTTGGGAGGTAATTAGGTCATGAGGGTAGAGCTTCCGTGATGGGATTAGTGTCCTTATTAGAAGAGAAAGACAGGTAGCTCACTCTTTGTTTCTTTTGTTTGTTTGTTTGTTTCTCTTTCTCTCCCTGCCAAGGGAAGATTCAAAGAGAAAGCAGCTATGTGTAAACCAGGAAGAGGGTCTTCACCAAGAACCTGACCATGCTGGTACCCTGATCTTGGACTTCTAGCCTCTGGAACTGTGAGAAATAAATGTTTGTTGTTTAAGCCACCCAGTCTATGGTGTTCTGTTATAGCACGCCTAAGACACCCATATAGCACCAAGTACATAGTAAATTCTCAATAACATGAATGGAATTATTAATGCCGCGCGGCAGCACCACCTGATATGCAAATATTACAGTCTATTCTACTGTGAAGATAACAATGAAGAAAAACAATTGAGACATGAGGAGGTAGAATCTATTGTCCTGAATAACTCAATGTGCAAGGGAGAGGTACAAACCCAGGATGACCAGCAGGGTCACAACTTGGGCAGCTGGGCAGGTGACAGTTCCATCTGCAGAGATGGGAATCCCAGGAGGAAGCAGGGCAGGATTTGGGATCAGTGATTAGTGAAGTCTGAATTACTCTGAGTATAACACAGACATAATATGCTCATCTTCCTAGACTGATTGTAACACTTCTTTACTTCTATAGTCACATATTTTATGTATCTTTACTCACTTAAAAAAACAACCCACTAAATCTTGTAGGTCTACATCTCCTGAGTGGTCTTAGATCCCTGCAAACAAACTGTCCCTGACTTGAGAATACTTCAAAGTTTGTGGTCTTCCCTTCTTAGTACATTGCCCAAGAAAGAACGAGTTGGAGAGGGGAATGGGCAGAAAAGAGAAACAAGCATATGGAAAGAGAATAGGACACCGATGCACTCCCGCAGACATGCTTCATTGTAATTTCCAAGAGAAAGCACGAGGGCACACATTTCAAGGTTAATGTGTTTGAATGTGAGTGGGAAGATGGTGATTTTAGCTAAAAATACATTTGGCGAGAGGAAGAAAAGATGATCCCGGCTTCTATCACTCCCTTTTTATTCATAGCCTTTTTATTTCCTTTAGTGGAATGTTCCCTCATAAGTTGACAGACACCTGTCCAAATGACTTCGCTTGGGGGATTAGTGCTTCTCCAGTCCTTGTTGCCCTTGTAGGAATGACAGAACTGGAGGCACGTTTACCAGATTCTCCTGTCAGTTGACTGAGTCCTGCTCCAAAGTCCATGGGAAGGAAATGGTTAAAGGCAGTGGCCAGTTCTGCGGGTCCTCCCAGGAGACCCCAGGCTGGCTTGGTGAGGGTGAGCCTGCTACCTTGTTAAACAAGGAACATTCTACTGCTTTCCTGTTTGTTTGTTTCTGGAAGTCACATTAAAGCTTTTGGTGCCAGTTAGCAATTACTACTTAATCAGGTCTTCTAGCTGAAATATCGTCAGCAGCTACTGAGAAGAATGGGCTTGGGTTTGTAGAGATGTTTCCACGTTCCTTCCAAGCCCAGAAAATGTGGATCAGGAGCTCATTAGCATGCAGAAGCCATGGGAGAATGCCTTTTATTGCAGCCAGCATTTTATCACCCAGAATGATTGGTGTATACACAGAGAGGATCTCCAAAATCCTCCAGGAGCCTCAGCCCTGGCCTCCCCCAGCCTCCTGGCCCCTCCCTCGCCCCCCAGCTGTTGTTTTTGGATTGGTGATTTTACTGCTTGGTTGTGGCTGCTGTTTCAAAAGCACCAAGAGAGCTCTGTGTTTGGGTTTGTCTTGTTTTGTTTTAAGCTGACTGGAACTTTTGAAGCCAGTCAGCCTTTGGGGAACTCGGTGGTCCCGCTGTGAGATATAAGAAATGTACTAGAAAGGAAACAAGCAGGATTTTATAGTGTCTTCTCTTCTTTTGCCCATCTTTTCTGCTAAACAAAAGGCAGCATATACTCTCTGATTTTTCCAGGGAGGGGATGGGGAAAGGATGTAAAGAGTGGGAAAGTGCGGAAATACACGCACAGCCCCCACTCGCTCCAGGAGAACATGCACCTCCAACACACTCAGGCCCCCACTAATCCTGTGTGAGAAAAGAGCGCTTTAAGGCTGAGGGCTGGAGGAGGCTTCCAAGGGAGGAAGGGAAGGTGCTTCCCAGGCTCGTGTTTTCTCTGCGTTTGAGCCATTAACGATGTTCACTGAGTAAAGCAACACACCAAGCACAGCTGTTTTATTCCAAATACTTGCTGATCCCCACAATTTCCACAGAGCTCCAACAGTTGTTCTGGGCTCATAAAGGACATTTGAATAGATTGTTCTAATTCTGACTGGCACTGGAGTGTAGGACTCTGACCTCCCCGGAAACAGCATTTTTCCAAGGGGAGAGATGGTAACTAGACTATTTCCCTCCTCTTCCCTCCCCTTTATGGCCTGTGCTGGCTGGGCTGAATTGTTTAGAGACCTGTTTCATACTGCATCTTCCTTTCAGAGAGGCTGCAACATTACAGCTCAATTACCATATGGCAATATTTAGAAATGATCTGAATAAATGAAAGCAAACAAGCACATAAAGACACACACACACATATAATTTCTAGCTAAAAAGCTAATCTATTGAAAATGTAACTCTAAATTGGTAGTTCCTTATTGCCACCCAGGACAGACATGAGGGTAGTAGACCGTTACACATTTCTTGGTACCATTAAAATTCCTCCCAATGCAATCTAGAATAAATCTAAGATATTAAAGATATCATCTTTACTGCATCCCAATCTGGAACACACTGAGGGCTTAAACTGCTCTATGTTCCAAAAGTTCTTTGTCTTCCAGGTTGTGAAAACTTAATTCTTTTCTGCAATGGTTTTTGATTTTCTTTTTTCCATTAGGACCACAAAACCACGAACCAGAATTTCCTTCCCTCTAGAGTGCTGCTTCAGCAGGTCTGGAAGACCTCTGGGTCTTGGATGCAAGCCCTCGTGAAAGAGAAGGCAGGCCCAAGGAGCCTCACTTCGCCAACTAGACTCTGAGCATCAAGCTTATCAGATGGTTCAGATAATGTAGCACTCTGCCTATGCTGCCCTATGAATGCAATGTTTGAGCCAAGATGGTAGTTAGGGAGGCCACAAAGCATGCCTGTTTCAGGGCTTTGGATAGGGAATCACATGGTTAAAGGGTGGTAGGATTCTTTTTCTTTAACGCTTAAATGTTCCTTTTCAAAATGGCCCCACCAACTTGTGATTTCAGGATTAAAAGTATTGAAGTTTAAAAGGTGTTATTCTAAGTGCAGTGTGTACATAGACATCCATATTGTTTGTGAAGATGCAACTTTTCACAAGCAAAATGCTACACCTTCTGAGCTCTTGGTAAGAGGAGTAACAATGATCTGTATTAGAAAGCACTTGAATCTTTGACCAGGAAATTAATCAATGCTGTAATATAATCATTGAATAGAAGGTGATATTCTTGATCCACAGTCTACCTCATTTGCTCTCTGAGTGGGTTTTGTTTTGCTTTTTGGTGGGAGAAAAGAGGGGCATTATTTGTCCACTCCTAACAACTGTCAAATACATAAAATGTGGGGGGATTAACTTATATGTTATTTCTTCTTGTCCCTTTTGCTCTTCCTAAACAGAATTGGGACTAGGGTAAGGCAAGAGAGGCACCTAGGACATGGAATTTAAGAAGACACTCACTCTTAGGGTCATGCAAGTCCTAGCCCAGCTCCTAAACAAAAGGATCCACTTTCAAGATGCACCACAGAACATCTCCATGCTGGGCCTTTGGACAGAGGCTAAAATCTTTAATTGTCTGTCATTTGATCTTTGACAAAGCCTGCCAAGAGAAGTGATATTTATGAAGGACCATTCAAAGACCCTGTTGCTCACCTCTTCCTCTAGGTACTACAGGTTCTGTTCTTGGATCAAGCTATTCTCAGAAAAATACACAGTGGAACTCTTTTTACCTCAGCCACTCGCAGGATTATACCTTACTGAGTTTTCTTTTAATGGCATTCTCTTAGCTTTTATCAGAAAGTAGTATTTTTTTTTTAAAGATTTTATTTTTTCCTTTTTCTCCCCAAAGCCCCCAGTACATAGTTGTATATTCTTCGTTGTGGATTCTTCTAGTTGTGATACATGGGATGCTGCCTCAGCGTGGCTTGATGAGCAGTGCCATGTCCACGCCCAGGATTCGAACCAACGAAACACTGGGCCGCCTGCAGCGGAGCGCGTGAACTTAACCACTCGGCCACGGGGCCAGCCCCAGAAAGTAGTATTTTTTAAAAGCCAAATCAAATCCATAAGTATAACTTTTGAAGAAATCTTGCTCAGGGACATTTCCTCTAAAATATTCAGTGGTTCCTTTAATAATTATTTTAGAATTCAGTGCTAGGAAAAGGTTTACCTCCCTTGAGGAATAGTTATGAATCATCTATGATGGTTAATTTTATGTATCAACTTGACTGGGCCGTGGGATGCTCAGATATTTGGTTAAGTATTATTTGGGGTGTATCTATGGTAGTATTTCTGGATGAGATTAACCTTTGAATCAGTAGACTGAGAAAAGCAGATTGCTCTCCCCACTGTGGGTGGGCCACATCCAATCAATTGAAGGCTTGAATAGAACAAAAGGTTGAGTGAGAGAGAATTCACTCTCAGCCTCATTGGTCGTTGAGTTGAGATATCAGTCTTCTTCTGCCTTTGGGCTCAGATGGGAACTTGCGCCATCAGTTCTCCTGGCTCTCAGACCTTTGGACTGCAGATCTTGGGACTTCTCAGTCTCTATAATCATGTGATCCAATTCCTTATAATAAATCTCTTTTTCTCTTTCTTTATATATCCTATTGGTTCTGTTTCTCTGGAGAAACCTGGCTAATACTCACCTTTTCTGATAATTAATTTTATGTACTTGCCTATATCCTCTTTTTACTTTGGGTTTCAGGATGCTCAGGTCCAAATTTGAAGCATATCTTTATGATCTATATTAACCAATCTGCCTGTGTCTTAGTCTGTTTGGACTGCTGTAATAAAAACACTATAAACTGCATAGCTTATAAACAACAAACAATATTTCTCACAGTTCTGGAGGCTGGGAAGTCCAAGATCACGGCACTGGCAGATTTAGCATCTGGTGAGAACCGGCTTCCTAGACACTGTAACATCACATGGCTGAAGGGATAAGAGAGCTCTCTGGGCCTCTTTTATAAGAGCACTAATCCCATTCATGAAAGTTCCGTCCTTGCGACCTAATCACCTCCCAGAGGCCCCATCTCTGAATACTATCACTTTGAGGGTTAGAGTTTCAACAGATGAATTTTGGGGTAACACAAACATTCAGTCATAATAATCTGCCTTGTTGTCTCTTCGTTACCTTGGAATTCTTTTTCTACTTTTATTCCTATATTTTTAAGCCATAAATCTCTAATTTACTTTATATTTTTAAATAAAAATACTTAAGATTTATCGAATGCTTACCATATGACAGGTGTATTCTAAGCACTTAGCAGAGATTATTCCATTTAATCTTTACAACAATCCTACCAATCTATTATCCCTATTTTACAGATGAAGAAACTGAAGCATGGAGTAGTTAAATAATTTGCCCAAGCTCATGTAACTAGTAATGATAGAGCCACAATTTGAAACCAGACAGTGTTACTCCTAAGTCAATATTTTTAGCCAATGTCTATGTGATCTTTGTTTGAATACATTAATACAACCATTATTTTTCTATGTCTTTATATAAATCATTTTGAATACTTGGAAGAGAGAGTGAGAGAGATCCATGTACATATTTATTTTGATTTTTCTTCTGCCCCAAATTTATATTAAAATTCAAGAGCTATTTAACTCCTTTATATCTCTCTGTTATATTATTTTTTCAATGGACTTTTTATTTTGAATAAATTCAAGCTTACAAAAGACTTGCAAGAATAATACAATGAACCCTTGAATACTTTTCATCTAGATTCAGTAGTTGTTTAGATTTTTGCTCTATTTGCTTTATCACTTTTATGTACATCTATATCAGTATTATTATTTTCTAAACTATTTGAGAGTAAGTTATAGACATCTTCACCCTTCACCATTGAATACATCAGCATGTATCTTTGAAAAACAAAGACATTCTCTTACACTAAATCATTATCAGGTTCAAGGAATTTGACATTGATACAGTGCTGTTCAAATTTCACCAGTTACTCCAAATATCCTTTATAGCATTTGTCTCTTTCTTCCTTCCTTCCATCCTTCCTTCCTTCTTTCTTTCTTTCTTTCTTTCTTTCTTTCTTTCTTTCTTTCTTTCTTTCTTTCTTTCTTTCTTACTTTCTTTCTTTCTTTCTCTTTCTTTCTCTCTTTCTTTCTTTTCCTCTTTCTTTCTCTCTTTTTTCTCTTTCTTTCCTTCTTCCCTCTCTCTCTTTCTCCTTCCATCGTTCCCTTCTTCCTCCCTTTCTACCTTCCTCCAGTCCTTCTCTCGCTCTCTCTCTCCCTTTCTCTCTCTCCTAACCAGGATCTTGTCCAGAATCATGTTTTGCCTTTAGTTACCATGACTTGCTATGCGCTTTGAGCATTAAACGTCCTCAAACGTTCACTTTCTCTTCCACCTGAGCCAGATTTCCTCTAATTTGGAGTTCCAAGCCTCTTCTCCTTTCCTTTCCTTGCCTCCAAGTGTTTTGAACTATTTCACAAGGCATGCGCTGCAGGTATTCCTAAACTTCAAGGCCTCTCTCTTGGAGAAGGAGCCACTTTTCCTATCTGGTTTCTTAAAGTGGCTGCATCCCATTACTTCCAAACATTCAGAAACCATCAGATGAAACATGCATTAAAAAGTCAAAGTTAGTTTTTTCCTCCTTACCTTTTCATTGGAAAACTTTCTAAGTTCTATTATAGATCAAATTTGGTTGCTTTTGCCCAAAGGCTGTGTAAGATCAATGAAGCCAAAAGAAGAGGAGTGTAATTTGAAGACCAAGTATGCTACTGAGGAGGAGTGTTTCAGAGTGTGTTTCTGAGAGTGACTATATGCAACACTTCAGAGGGAATCTTAATAAAAGGAATCATCAAATCAGCACACCTCTGTGTCAAACATAACTGTATTTGAAACAATATTGTCTTCTAATTTTGAAGTGGTTGGGACAAAAGTACAAAAGATTTCAAAAGTGAAAAACAAGGCTGTTTCAGTAAGTTCCTGGTACACGTATCCCAGAGCTCCTTCAAAGTTTCATTTACATCTAAACCCATGGAATTCTGATGGCCATAATGCAAGGACCGCACAATCAATTTTCCTTCCACCTTCCTCCTGAGGGACCAGGATTTTCAATTCATGTGAGATTATTTTGATGTCTCAGATTACATTTTCCATTGTTTTATAATGCGATTTAACTAGCTTTTAGTTTTAAAAAAAATTCTCTCCATCAGTGAGTTGAATATTTTAACACTCTAATTTTAAGGCTCCCTTCCCTCCACCCTCAATCTTCATGTCAAATACTTTATTGAGTGGATTTCAACTCCTAGTGACCCTCTGCATGGATTTCAACACCTAGTGACCCTCTGCATAGCAGAGCAGAACCCTGCTTGGTCTTTTTGTTCCATCCTCTCATCTTCTGGCGCTGTCTCAGACAATGCTCCAGTGCTATTCATAAGATTTTCAAGGCCAAGTTCTTTGGAAGTAGGTGGCCAGGTCCTTCTTCTTAGTCTATCTTAGTTTGGAAGCTCTGCTGAAACATGTCCACCATGGGTGACCCTACTGATCTTTGAAATACCAATGACATAGCTTTCAGCAAAATAGTAACATGAAGCTGCCATAGTATGACAACCGACAGATGAGTGGTGTGGTTCCCTGACTGGGAAACAAACCTGGGCTACCGCAGTGAGAGCACCGAATCTTAGCCACCAGACCACCAGAGCTGGCTGTCAAATATTTAATGATCTATAAATATTTAGAAAGTTCTAATGGCACATGCTATTCAAAGCAAACCTATAAAAAAGTTTGGCTTATTTGTGATAATCTCCCTTAATTTATCTCTTTGTAAATTTGGATATATGAATAATGTATTGAATTTTCTTAAACAGAGTTTTATCCTCACCCATCATTTTATTGTATTCCTCAGCCCCTCTTACAAACTGCTAGGGAGGTGACAGTACAAATCCTATTTCCTTCTGAGTAGGTTACTGGACAGGAGGTGTAGGATAATAGGAAGAGCAAGGAAGGTCTTTTATTAAAATAATATTCTAGTTTAGGGAATTTCAAACAATGAAGGATGATACTTACACCCAATTCAACCAGTTGACTGCTCCTGAGTTTTTCGTATTTGTCTTCCAGTTAGGGTTACAGAGTGTGTTTGTGCGTTTCTGGAGACAGCGGGGTCCACAGGTAAGGGAATCTGGGAATCAGGAGGTTCTGGTTTCCGCCTGGCCTCCATCACCAACAGGCTTTGTGACCCTGAGTCTGAAGTTTCTCCTTTCTGGAACTCAATCCTCATCTTCAAAATGATGGGCTAGATGATTTCTCATTTTCCTTATGACAATATGCACAATCTGTGAGATCTAAGGACATCAGATGGAAGCATGGAACTGTTTATTGGCACCTTCTGATTGATATTTATACTCAGAAATACCTTTACATTTAATGTTGATTTATCTTTATTCTTCCAATGCTTTGCCAATGTTCTCCTGGATATGAATCCAGGTAAGTTTCTTAAATTACAGATACAAGAAGGTAATAGAGCATAATGCAGATATATAGAATTTAGATTAAAAGTTTTCATTAAAATTTTAAATGAAAAAATAATTTAAGGGGATGCCTTTATTCAAAAAGCCTTTTCTGTAGAGCTGTATTTTTTAAATTGGGTCTCAATTTATTTACCTTCTAAATAAAGGTTTGTACTGCATCTGGGATGACAAATAGGGCTATCTGAAGTACTGATTTTAAGGCTCAGCAAGAATGTTTGTTGTGGTTACCAACCAACATCTACCATGGATAAGAGAAGCAATGTTGTCCATTTCTTGAACTTGGACCAGACTGTCATTAAGAGTCCTTCCTAAATATAGTCATCCTCCACTGTTCCCTTTATCATTGAATAACATTGTTCATCTAGTTGCCCAGGCGCAGCCGGGCGGTCATCCTTGACCCCTTCCCTTCCCTCATCCTCCCATCAGCGATTCATCACCAAGCTCTGTCTATTTACCTCCTAAATAGTTCATTTACATCATCCTCATCCAAAGCACAGCATCTCTCACCTGAACAACTGCCTCCCTCTGTTTAATAATGGGTTACCCAATAGATGGACTGAGCATGCGCTTAGGGTACCAGCAAGTTTGGGGACACATTTCCTCCTCTACCCACATAAATATGCAAAAGGGAGTAAAAAAACATGGGGGGGAAGCTACTTTAATATTAGCACCCATGTACATTTGGGTCATTTAAAGATGAAATTAAAAAATTTTAATGTTATACAATTGCTTTTATTCTGCATTACAGAATGATATTCTTGTCTGTGTGTGTGTCTGTGTGTGAGTGTGTTTTGTGGGGAGTCTGTTGTGGAACATAATATTGTTTTCGGAAATAGTGTCTCTAGAGGCCAATGTTGGCCCTGCCTCTAATCTGTTCTCTGTAGTGTAGCAGAACAAGCTTTTAAAGCAGGATTGGGTCTTGTCATTTCCTGCTTTCCACTCCCTTCAGGCTGAGGCTTAAACCTCTTGTTAAGATCATGTATAGCCTGGTCCCTGCCTACTTCTCCTGCCTATATCCCATCACATTTTCCCTTTCTCTTTGGGATCCAGTCATATCAGTCTTTGTCAGTTCCCTCAAAGGACCTGTGCAATAATTTATTCCTCTCCCTGCAAAGCTATTCTGTTTCTCTCCCTTTAGCTTTTTATACTGTGACTCACACTTTGATCTCAGCTCAAATATCTCTTAGTTGAGGACACCTCTGCAGCCCCCAGACAAGATCAGAAGCTGTCATATTTTCCCTCTGTATCGCAGACTTTCGTGGTACCATGTCCGATCATCTGACACGTGTCTGTCTTCTGCACTAGAGAGGAAGCTTTCTGTTCACTATTGCTTCAGGGGCACCAGCTTACCATATGGCTCCATAAATACTGACGGCAAGGACGGATGCTTCTACAGTTCCACGCAATCCAGGATTCCATAGTAAAGCGTGAAGTAGAAAGAACTTAAAGCCTTGTTCTTAATATTCAGTCTCCGGTCATGACACAAATTCAGCAGTTAGTTGGTGAGAAATATCCCAGGTTTTAAGAAGTTCTTGATTATAACAATAACCTTAAGAGTTTCTAACACGTCCTTCAAAATCTGCTGGGTCAAACAGAACTCTTGATACCCTCCCCCTTCCCACTCCTTAAATAATATACTCCTCTCTAAGCAATCTCTTTTTTTCTTTGTTTGGGTTTTATTTATTTTTGCCCTTTGCAGCTCTTTAGATCCTAACCAGCAATCCCTCTTAATGGCTCAAATCCTTGACTTCAACCTTGACTTTTTTCCTTCTCTCTTCTCCCAAATTCAATTTATCAGCAAGTCATATTGGTTCTATCTCAAATATACATCCAGAACGGGACTCTTCTCACCTCCTCTACTATTATCCCATTTCTGCCACAAATATCTCTGCCTGTACAATTTCAGTAAGCTCCCTGCTTGTGTCCCTGTCTCTGATGTGGGCTCCCTTGATTGGTCTGACCGTCACAGAATGGCCAAAGTAATTTTTCACAAAACACACATTAGACCATATTGTGCCTTTCATCAAACTTTCCTTTGCTTTCTTGGTTTTATTTTACCTTTAATAGAAAATACCATTTTTTACCATTGCTTCTTGCCTACAACATTGCTTTCTTCTCTTTTGATAATTTCCAGCCACAGTGATGGCCTCCTTGCAATTCTTTAGTCACACAATATTCAGTCTAACTTTAGGGCATGCATTTTGCTCTCCTTTGGCTTGGAATTCTGTCCTCTATCTCATCACATGTGTCCTTCCCACATTCAGGTCTCCGTTCAAAGACCATACCCTCAAAAAGCCTTGCCTGATCACCTGATCCCCTCCACCCCTACCACCATTCGCTATCCTATTACACCCAGCTTTATTTTCCTGATAGCATCTATCACTGTCTAAAATAATTTTATGGATATATGACCTGCTTATTTTTTTACTGTCTTCCTGCACTGACACATAAAGCTCAAGAGAGAAAAATCTCTTAGCAGCCTTGTTTTCTATTTTATCTGGGCTTCCCTAAGAATGCCGATCACATGGTAGTTACTCAAGATATAGTTGCAGAATGAGTGAATGAATGGAAATTCACTTCAGAATGGATGGTGCTTGGTAAGGACTAAAAAACAATAAAAATGTTTCTTGAAAACCATTTAGAAGGGCTTTAGATTGTTTTTATGCTTTGTCTGCCCCAGGCCTCCATACTATAGTGAGTTTTGCCCATAGCTTTGCCTTGGAGCATAATCAATCAAGTGACTATTTTTGCAGAGTGAAATTTCATGATGGATTGCACAATTTGTATGATTGTGACCTTTAGTATTTGATTTTTTTCCAAGAGAGCATTTTGTTAAAATAAGTAACTAGCTGTTGGTTTTCTTGGCATGGTCAATCAGCTGATTGCTTAGAGCTCATTGTATTTTCCTTTTCTGAGCTTATTCTCAATACTTTCACTCTAAAATTCACTTCTTCCTGCCATTTTATGGAAGGGCACAGGAAGCCCTCATTTTCATCAAGCGTTGGATTCCTAGCCACTAGTCGATTACCCGGATGGCCCTATCAGCCGTTTCCATCAGGATCATCTTTTGACCTTTCTGCCTGCTGGTACCGGTTTGACCACTAGGTGGCACACATAAGATAGCAAGGCAAACACTTGGCTGCTTGACTCTGGTGCTCTGAACTTGTGGAGGACTCATGGGAAAATCTTGAAATGAATGAATAAATGTCAAGGGCTGAAGTGTAGGTAATCTTTTAAAAAAGATATATGAGAAAAGCAAAACGCCAAAATGTAATATGGAATCACCACTTGGCTTTCCTCAGAATAATCAACGCAAGAATTTAAAAACCCTTATATGGTAATTTAGCAATCGACGTAGAGATTGTCAGTTGCTTACTATGCTCTGGCCTTTAATTATATTAAAAGTTTTAGTGAATAGTTTGTTATATTATCATATGCTTTGTTACTGAGAAGGATAAATCTGGTTAAAAGAGAGTTTCATTTAATTGAATTAAGATAAAATGAGAACTTTTATTTTATTTTACCAAAGTAATGAATATAGATGGTAATATGCCAAATAGTACATGACGGCTTGTAATAAATAGCAACAGTCCTTCTTCTTATCTCCAGCCAGATTCCCCGGAGAAAACTTTTTAAAAAACTCTGTAAAGTTATTATTCAAACAGCAAAAGCATGAAATAGTTTTAACTAGAACATAGATATGAACTTTCTAGGAAGATGAATATGCAATGATAATCTGGTGTTAGTATGATTTTGTACACTCGTTTCAAACTGCTATTCCAATGGGTACTTTGGAATGAAATCATAGACACCTGTTAAAAGTCCTCTTTAAATCATATACAAAGTTTTCATGCTTTTCAAAGCCCTTTTTTATACATAACTCTACCAGTGAAGAAAGGAGTGCAAAGAGAGAGAAAGGAGAATGAGTGACAACAAGGTCAGAGAATAGCAAGTGATGGGGACATGGACAGAGAAGACCATGGTGCGGGTCCTCAAACTTCACTGTCTAGGACCTCTGGCTGGTTATTCCTCATTAGGAGACACTTAAGGCCATTAAAATCTGATCTGAGCAAACAAAACTATTGTATCCTACAAATCAATCCCCAGCTCTGAGAACAAGCTCATCCAAAAAGCTTCTGATGGTTTGCCAGCTTACCGGTGAGATCCTGGAATAGGTAGGCATTGCCTTGCCTGGATAACATTAATGTCTCCCTTTCTTACTAATTATAGCTGCCATTGTGAACCATTTCTTAGGCATTCGATTTTCTCCATTGGCCACTTGTGAGCCAGATTATCCTCGATGGATGGGATAGTCATGATTTATGGACAAAATCAGGTTTGTGAGCATATAAAACCTCCTATGAAGGCTTATAATAAACTTTCTGGGGAAGGATCTTGGTAGGATTCCCAGAAGACAGGCTTTATGTCTTTCAAATCCCCAAACACCCATTTTCTGTAATCCATAGCTTGAGCAAGGCCCACAGCGTACGGGCAAGAGCAGGCCCACATCTTCCCAGTTCTTACTTACCGACACTTCCTAAGGAGTTCATTTCTATATACTAGCCTAATCCAAGGCATGTTTATTCTCTCTAATTTCACTATCTTGGGTCATGTGTCGTAAAGTTCTGGGTGCCTGACTCTACCCGTTTATTCCTTGCTTAGATGCAAACTGTTGAATGAGGACTATTAACTAGAAATGACATTCCTGTCAGTTCTACAGTGATCATTTGTTTAATAAGAATTTCTCTTGCTCCAGACACTTGAGGACCCGGTATAACTCTCTACACGATCCCTCCTATGTGCACCCCATGAATTTCTCACATCCACTGGAGAGTTGGCTAAACCCAAGATGGCTAATGTGCTGGTGCTGACCTGCTCATGTTCTGCCTCTCTGCCTTGAAAATCTCTCTCCATGCCTTGATATTAGGACATTTCAGCATCTTCTCTTAGCTGCTGACTTTTTCTTAATCCTTCTGACCATGGTAGTGAAGTTTTAGTAAGTAGAGCTTTCATCCAAATTGGCCAGTAATGTGATACAGAAGAGCATCAGTATATCAATCCATGTCTTTCTGTAGCCTGATCGCAGTAGGTAGATGAGGTTGTAACACAACTATGTAGTTGCCATGCTTCACAGACATCATGACCTCCCCCATAATTATATTTTATATTAGAACCCAGTGGAAAGACAGATACACACACACAATAGATAACTAAACAATTTATGAAATAATATCTTTAGTAGCTATGAAAAAGTAAAAATACAATAGAGTTAATGTCAATCTAAACATTTATTAACATAGAAAAATCAATAAAAATACAAAACAAAATCAACAACAACAGCAATAAAAATACTGGCTGTGACTCTCCAAATTGGTTTCATGACCCATATTAGGTTATAGCTGCTAGTTTGAAATATACTGATCTTGACTAAGAGGAGGAAGTACTTCCTGAATACTTTGGTGAGTGAAGTCTTTCCTTTATGCTCAGAGGCTACCATTTCCCTTCAGGTGTCTTTTTATTTCTGCTGTGTTCGGATGCAAACATCCTTCATACCCCTGGACTAAGTTCTAGGTCTGGGACAGATGCTCTGAGAGGCTATGACTCTTAAGAGCCTCCAGGGTTTGTCCCAGGTCACATAGGATTTATGAGTGAGTCATATTACTAACATTTTCTAAAACAATCAGAGCTTCTAAAATATTTGCCATGTTGGTCTGGGCGATGATGATGAATTAGGAGAACAATCTGGCAAAGCCACCAAGTGGCTGGAGCTCCAAGAGGAGTTTATCTGGACACAGAGCTGGCTGAGAACTTGAGTGAGCTCCGCCTTGTCTAGGAGTTAGGTCATGTGCAGTAGCCAAGGCAGAAAGTTCTGGTCCACCCTACCTCTCAGTTGGACAGGTGCTCACCAGTGAAGGTTTGATGGCATCTACATCCAGGGCGTTAAGGAAGGCCCATATATTCATAAGATTCTCCTGAAGATATTCCTGTTCCATCTAGAGTATCATGACTCACAGCTGATCAATCGTCAGCCTCATACCAATAACCTCAGAGAAGCTATCCTCCAACATGTTGAGTAGTTCCAAATGGAAGAAGTCATGACTATGAGCAAAATCTATCCATGATCTGCAGAAACTCAAACATCTTCCCCATGAGGATGATGCTGTCCAGAGGATCCTCCATGATGTTCAGGGGAAGGAGTGACGTTTCTCTTCCCCAAACTCCTCCTCTTCCCTGGTGGCTCTCCTTTGGGGCGTGGGCCCTGCTGCATTTGGGTCCACAGGCCCTTGGAAGCTCTTGACCCCAGGGCCTTGGGATGTTTGAAGACCAGTGCTTTGGAGACTGAGATCACTATTTTATCATCCTTGGTTCTGTCCCAACCCTGCCTGTGAACTCGCTCCTCAGAGGGATAAACTTGTTCTAATCTAAATGCTCCGCTGTTAATGGTGTTCGTACCTCATCAGGAATTGAAAACCTGCAGGGAGAATTTTGTACTCTTCCTACCATTGGCTCCTACAGTTTCTTTCTCAAGCAAGGTAACTACTTGGAACTGTTGGTCTTTTTACTTCTAGAATTCATTTCCAAAACTGTAAATAACATGCTTATACATACCTCTATTTCTTGATTGATCAACTTTAGAATTATCTCTTGACTTCCCACTCTGAAAGGTGAAAATTTATTTCAGATGGTTTCTCTTTGCTTCCATTCAGTTATTTAATCAAAATTACACCACATTTTAATGTGTATTCATGAGTTACTTGCTCAGTTTTGCTTTTTCCTAGTGTTTCTATTCATTCACTGTTATCTCAAACCAGAAGACTAAAGTGATACTTTTAGCTGTGAATGCAAACCAGAATACCCTTGAGGTCCTTACTTAAGAAGGTCAGATTTACTCCTCCCCATATACCTTGGGAAAAGGTTTTAATTTCCAAGCATGCCTCTGGCAGCACAGTCCTATAAGAAACTAAAATGTTCAGAAGCATCATGGAACCTATAAGCACAACTAGCAGATGCCTTTCCTGTCCTGTAAATGAAACTGGGGATATAGTTTTGCTTTTAACTTTACTTAGCTGAGCAAGAGACTAACTAAAAGAAAATTTACATTGTGAGGGCCTCTTTAAACTTGTAGAATGAGATCTAGCCTTAAATCCGTAAAAGATAACATAATAATAGTGCCATCTGTGGCTGGTTGTATTGCTCAAGGCCCTGGCCAATGCAGTACCAGGATCTTTGTATTCTTATCTCTTCAGTCTTTCTCTTTCCCTCTTTCTCACACCCAGGATAACAGGCTTAAAATTCTCTTCCTTGCCAGAGCGCACACCGCTTCACAACAACCTCAGCTTTGTAGAGTCTCCTCTGTGTAGAACAGTGACGAGAGGGAGGTCAGAGCCCTCTGAGTTGCCTCTGTAACTGTTTCTCTGTGTTCTCTTCACTCTTTCAAGCTTCTGTTTCTGGCATAAGATGGAGTCACTCAACAAATACTTACTCAGAGCTTTCTATTTCCAAGTCCTCTGATGATAAACGAGACAGGTAAGATGCCTGCTCTCAGGGGATTTACAGTGTGGCTGAGAAGACAGACAATTAGCAGGTGTCCACAGTCAGGTGCAATCACCATTGTAGCAGAGTAAACATATAGAGTCACAAACAGGGCGGTCAAAGACACAGTCGAGATGCGAGAAAAGTGTACCTGAAGGAGTGGCTTTTTAGCGGGACCATGAAGAATGATGCAAGGGCCAGACTGTTCTAAGTAAGGAGATGGTGTACTAGAAGTCTCAGAGGTGAGCGAGAGCCTGCAAGAGGTTTCCAAGGAACTGACAGCAGCCAGGAGGGCGGGTAGGAAGAGACTTGGAGCCGTAGGCAGGAGCCACATTATGCATGGCTTTCAATAAGCCAGATTGAGGACACTTAAATGTCCACGGCTGGATAGAATGGAATCTATTAAAATATTTTAAGGGAGGGAAGTGACATAACTTTATTTATATTTTGGAAAGATCATTCTAACCTCAGAGTGGGGAATGACTTGGTCAGGATTTAGCGGTTGATTGTATTGAAGGTTAAGGAAGGGAGGAAGCCAGAAGGGATCCCCGATCTTTAGATGTGGCAACTGGGTTGCTGGTAATGGCATTTAGTGAAGTAAGAAACACTACAGAAGGCACAGATTTGACAAAAAGATAATGAGTTAAATTTTGGACATGTTTAAGGAGACTACAAAGCATCCAAATTGAGATGTCCAGCAGCATTTGGATTTGGGGCTGCAAACTGCCAGATAGTAAATATTTTAGACTTTGACGGCCGGGCAGTCTCTGTTGCAACTATTCAACTCTACTATCGTAGTGTGAAAGCAACTATACATAATACATAAACAAATGAAAATAGCCATGTTCTAATAAAGGTTTATTTATAAAAACAAGCTTGCCCTCCCGACGACCCCTGAGCTAGGAAAATGGAGCTGGGAGAATTGGAGATGGAAGATTAAGAACTATCAGTATGTATTCAAGGACCTTGGTTTGAAGAGACGTCTTTTTTGATAATTTCTGTAGACTTCCAAGTTGTTCTGAAGACACTTTTCTGAGAATGAAAAGCTAAAAATTAAAGTTTCCAGGAAAATACGGTTTGATGTGAAACAGAATAAATTGCATCAGAGGCAATTGCATAATTTTAGTTATTGATTTTCATTCTTAGTGGTGTTAAATAAGCTACACCACAAAAAAATAATACCCTAAGTCCCGAGCCAGGAGTGAGGGAGATGTTTTTGCTGCATGGAAAATGTGTGGAGGAAAGAAAAGTGGGGGAGCCTCATTATATGGGGCGGAACGTCCCCAGAGCAGAAGAAGAAAGGTCTGCAAAGAGGACTCACACGGCAGAGTTTACTCCCCGCGATGCCCAACTCCTCAGGCACACAGAAGGTCGTCTTTGGCAAAGCTGGTTTGTCTCGTCAAGTCAATAACATTATGAACAATTAAATTGCCTTCCTGAGCTTGGTAAGGGACTGAGTCTGAGTCCCCTGGGAGGACAGCTCATCTTTTAAAAGGCATTTTTTCCATCTCTTTCTACTCTCAAATAAATCACTATATTCTTGGCTCATAATCATCCTTCTTATCTGAAAATGCTCTGCCTTGGACCAAAATGTCTAAACAGCTCTCTCTATGCCAGAGGCACACTGTTGCCTGTGGTCACTGGGACAGTGTGTTTCGCTCAGGATGCCTGTACTTTGGGATCGTCAAAGCCTGGCTGTTAATAAGGCCTCAGGTAGCCCCCTCCAGACAACCCCCTTCTTCTTTTCTTGAAAGCTCAAGGAACTTAGCAGGTGGTGCCTAATTTAGCCTCCCAGGGCTGCTGGGCCTGTCTGAGTCCTGGTTTTCCTGTTGAGAACATCAAAGCACAGATTGGTCAAGCAATGCTTGGCCTGTTATCCAGCAAGTCAGCCACAGGACTTGGAAAAGAACCCAAGAAGCATGTCTTCTACTCTTTGTTGAAGGCCAGTAGCCACTTTTATACTCTGGGACCCCAGACTGGGTTCAGGTGTCCTAGAGCGTCACAGGGGAAAAGCCCTCCCAAGGGGAAAGCTGAGTGGGGGCCTTTGGGCTTCTTGCTCCCCCAGACTCCCACACACTTCAACCAGAAGCTGCACGACCTTTTGTTTTTTCCTTTTTTGCTTCTAAAAAGAAAAGGCTAACCACTCTTGTTGAAAATCACGTGCTTTTGTCCATAAATCTGTGTTTCTTCTCCTTCAAGCCTCTCTTTGACTCCTGTAGCCTGGCTCCTACTCTGGATGCCCATCGATCTTTATAAACATATTTATTGGTGTCTATTGTGTGTTGTACTGGTCTGTGACTGTGATGGGGAACTTCTCTACTATGTGCACCATGTCTTCTTCATCTGAGTCGGCTCCTGGTACGTGTGGCACCTGGTATACAGTGGCTGAATTGTTAATGAATGCATAAAAAGATGAATAGATGAATTAGATAGTTTCTGCTTGGATTTTTATTTGAAGCTAGCCATAACCTGAACAGGAATTCATCCAACTTTATATAACTCCAGCCACTAGCCTCTGAGTTCTGTGGATCATTTTTCATTCATCTTTATGTATTTGGCACCTAGAACAGAGCCTGGCTCACAGTAAGCGTTACACAAATAAATGATTGAATAATCAAGCAGATGACTTTAAAGTCAAGGTGATTCTTCTAGATGAATTCCTGCCAGGAAAAACATTGAGGATTTAAGGTATTCCAGGCAGTAATCTGAGTGCTGGGGTTACAGATACTAGTAAAATTTGGCCCCGGTATTGGAGGAATTTTGCTCTTCAAAGTTGGGAGTTTGGCAATCCCTGGAGGATTGGGAGATGACAGTGTCAAGACCATCCAAAAAAAAGGGCAGGAGCCAGGCTCCAAGCTTGCAGCCATACTCGATAGAGTGTTAGGGATGGAGGTGGAAGGAGAAAGTTACACTGCCAGGGCATCTCAGAATTCTGCACTTCTTAAGCGCTTTCTCCTGCCCTTCCCCAGCCACGTACCTTTGGTATTCTACAGGAAGCCACTATTGTTGATGACAGTATGTATTTTTCCTCAGGTATTTTGGTGCCTAACATAATTTGAGGTGAGCCTTGCCAGCCTGGTCGCCTCTCTGTGGACACACAGGCTGCTTCTGTCTGCTTCAGGTTTCTCCCTTCCTGTAAGGGGAGAACATCTCACGCAGAGTTGCTTCCTCCACTTTAAACAAAAAAGACCCTCATCGTCTCTCTTTTTACTTCTAGTTTGTCTATCAGCTGTTCAGGTTCTACAGTCCAATTTTTTTCAGCCAAAATACCAAAATTCTATTGTGCTGACTTGAGGCAGTCTGTTAGATGAGAGGCCAGATTCTTCCATTTCCATGTCTACATAATCCATCATCTTAATCATATTTTCCTTGTATGGGGCCTGCTCTAAGCTTCCTTTTGCTGGTCTCCCTTCACATAAAACATTCTGCTCTATGTAACTCAAATCCTTCTCTCTGCTGCTCACACTAGCTCTTTCCAGGTCCCTCTGGGTCCCTTGGAAGCTGCAGACAGAGCTCACAAGCACCCTCTCCTTCTAGGCTAATCACGTCTTTCTCACGTCCTGCTGGACCACTTCCATCTTTGAATTTCCGTGGTCTCTTAGGTCTGTCACAGATGCCAGCCCTCGCAGGGACTCTCTAGTTCCCCACAACAACAAAATGGATATCTGTGGCTCCTTGAATTTGTATCTCTTTGTGGCTCTAATGAAGTAGCTTTTATATTCTGCCTATTATAAGAAATTATGCATTGTTTTATTCAAACACCATCCTTTTACTGATGAAAACTGAAACTCAAAGTGGTTACTTTAGAGATTTCCCAAGGTTATTCCCTTTTGAATGAGAGCAGTGTAGGCACCAGAACCCAGTTCTATTAACTACTTTGTCTAGTTCTTTTTGGTGTGTGTATTGTGCTCAAGACTGTGTTAGACATGTCTTGACCTTGTTGTCTAACCCAAGGATTGGCTAACTGTGGGGATTTTATGCTAGGTTGGGCAGAAGAGCAAGCTCTGTGAGGAAGCATGTAGCAGTAAGTGGGGGTGGGTGGGGTATCAAGAGAAAGAAGAGGGTGATGTGAAAGGCATCCTTCAACTCACACTCCAACATAGGCAGTACCTTAACATCTGTATTAGGCCTGTCCAGAGAAACAGAACCAATAGGAGATATATATATATATATATATATATATATGTAAAGAGATTTGTTATACGGAATTGGCTCATGTGATTACAGAGGCTAGCAAGTCCAATCAGCAGGTGGGCCAGAAGGCTGGAGACCCAGGGAGAGCCGATGTTCAAGTTCAAAGGCCATTTGGCAGGAAGAGCCAGGGTTTCAGTTTAAGCCGGTTAGGCAGGAAAAGCTGAAGTTGCAAGTGAAGACTGAAGGCAGCCTGCTGGAGAATTGTCTCTCACATAGCGGAGGGGTGGTCTTGTTCTATTCAGGCCTTTAACTGATGGGATGAGGCCCACCCACATTATGCAGGGCAATCTACTTTACTCTAGCAACTAAAATGTTAATCTCATCTAAAAACGCCCTCACAGGAACACCCAGAACAATGTGTGACCAAAATCTGGGCATCCCATGGCTTAGTTGACACATAAAATTAACCATTTCAACATCCTTCAACTCATACACAAGTGGTACCTTGAGCATCTTTCAACTTGCACATAACACACAGGTAGTACCTTAAGCATCCTTCAACTCATGCTTAACACACCCTTAGTATCTTTAGCTTTCTTCAATTTGGGTGCAACACACAGATAGTATCTTGATTCTGTTTCCCACATAGGATTGACCAGGAATGTAAGTCACTCATTTGCATCCAACTTTTCAAAAACATATGTATCAAAAAAGTAAGATGTAACTGAATTTGCCTTCACTAATTGATGTTGTTGTTTAATTGCTCTTTAGGACCCAAGCCACTTGAGGGTAGAGGTCATGTCTTGTTACCACATACACATTGTACACGCTGAATTAAGACAGTAACTTGACCTGCCTTGACCATCAGCTTCTTTGCCAAGAGAAATCCTCCTTCTGAGATTTCAGAGTCTTTGGCGTCTCTAACATGTTTTACTCACTTGGAACTTGCTGAAAAATTATCCTTTGGGCTTTAGATTTTCATGCTTGATTTCATCCCAAAGGTGAGTTTTTTCGGTTGTCAAATGTTGAGAGAAACATCTGTTCAGCTGTTTCTGACACTTGGGCAGCTGAAGAAGAAGAAGAAAAAGAAGCCGACCCTCAGCTTTATGCCGTAAAAATTACTTAAGATTATTTTTGCACATGAATAACTCCAACACAGAGTAAATTTAAAATTTGAAACTTTCCATGCATCCGCAACTCGCAGGGGAGGAAGTGGGGTCACTTTAGAAATTTAAATTAAAAAAATGCATACCCAAAGCAGTTTCAAGTGACCAAAAAGTTACTTTGTATATGCAGAGTCTTGATTTAAGGAACAATTTCCATGGTTCTATGTTTGGTAAATACGTAACAGCTTTATTTCACGGATAGTATATGGCTTTTTGTATATCTGACTGTAAATTTGTTTGAGGTTAATGATACTGTATCATGTATCGACAAGAAGGAGTTGAGAGTTTAGTTTTTTTTCTTTTTGCTATTGTTTTTATTTCCTTGCAAACCCATGTTCTTTATTTCTAGTGCTCAAGGAAAGTTAAGCTTCACTTTGACTCTGCAAATTTCAGCCCCGACACCTCTTTATTGCTTGTTCCTTGCTCCTCTGGGGCCCATGGTTCTTGGTAGTCTCGTCTCTGTCTCCTATTGTTATGTATATCACATTGTCTGTCTCCAACACTAGACTCTAAGCTTTTTTTGGGGTCAGATCTTGTGTTTTATTTGCGTTTCCTTGAGTGTCTGACTCTGGGTCTGGGATAGTTGGCCCTCATTAAATGCTGGATAACTGGAAGACTGAAGGCAGGTGTTCTCATGAGCTGGCAGTAGGACCCTGATATGGAACACCTCTGACCCGTAGTCTGGTCTTCTGCCTCCAAGCTGATTCTACCCATCATTGGGAACATGGTGTAACCATGCATCAAAGCTTTTTTCTTTTTAACAAGCTGTCCACTCCTGGTCTCATTTTATAAATACGGAATGTTCCCACAATTCTTACCCCTACTCCATTAAGAATCTTCCTGGCTCGTAGCATACACAAGTCTTTTTTATACTTGACTTTTTTAGTTTACATTATGAAAATAATAAGGCTGTTTGAATTTTCCAAATACATAATATTGTAACATTGAATATGCTTTAAAAACTATCCTCTCCCCTCTGCTACTCCAAGATGCTGATATGTCCCCAAGGTGGGGGCATGATATTTCTCTCAATCACCTGTGCCCCCTTCTCCCATCTGTGAGAACGATGGCTTTTAACACCCTCAGGGACCACGCAGGAAGCTTGCCTCTTGAGTTATTCCCATGTTTAATCATCCTTGCAGTAAGGAAGCTCTGACCTCAATCCCTGTGGTTGCGACACCTCTAATGTTTAGTTCTGAGAACAGCTGGTCACTGTCCCTTGTCCTAACCTTCCATAGAGGAAGAAAGTTAATGAGTTTAGACTTCTTTCTTTCTAGACTAAAAGGCCCCTAACCCCTTAAACTTCGTGCCCCTGGGACTGGTTCATAGACTCTTTAATTAATTTTAGTTGATATTCTATATGTTTTTTAGTTTATCTCCATTTTTCTGCCCTGTTCTTTAAACACTGCCTTAAAACATCTCACCAAAGCTAAGTGTCAGGGAGAAATAACTTATTAGCTTCCTCTTTACGGTGGGAAAGTAGACCCAGGGATGGAATGACTGCCTCAGAGACCCATAAGAATTGGTAAAATTGGGTGGCATTGAAGAACTCACAGCACGTTCAGTGGAGAGGATGCTTGAAATAAAGAGAAAGGGCTTTGAGCCCCTCACCCACCTGCCGTGTCACTTATGTGTCATCCAGGAAGTGGAAATAACAATGTATTTTGCTTCTTTCCTAGACACATCCAGTTCATAAGAGACTGCAGAGATAATGGTAAATTATAAAGCTCTTCACAGAGGGTTGGGAAACAGTTAAATGTCTCCAGATCATCAAGGTAACGTTAACTCCTGAAAGTGCAGTGCGGGAGAATTTAAGTACGGCAAATGAAATGAGTGATTTGTTGCAGTAAATCAGTGGTAGAGATAGTCTGAGAATATCAAAGCCAATCAAGATGATCAGGCAGAAAATTAGGAAAAGTCTGTTACTAAATTCTCCCGGGTCTACTGTGTGATGGTTAAATTAATGTGTTATTTAAATTTTTCATATGCAAAAGGAGAGAGTGGTAGTCTTTTTCTCCTTTTTCACAATGGGAGTCTCCGGGCTTAGGAAGATTAAATGACTTGCCCAGGGCAGTACATCCATTGGAGGCGGAGCCTGGACAAGGACGCTCTCCTCCTCTTCTTCTCAGTTCTGTTTTTGTTTCCTTCAAGAGCTTGATGTGGAAGGAGCACGAGTCTATGCACACAGCTGAGTCTGTAACTGGATGCACTGTAATTGTATGACTGAAGGTGAAACACAATCAAGTATAAACCAAAGCTTTTATAGTGAAGCAGCTGAAGCTGATTAACAAGAAGCTGAAAGAGTAATTGTATTACAGAAAGACAATATTAATAGAAAGAGGCGGTATGAATGGAATGTAGTAAAAGAAATCTCAAAGGGAACAAACACTGTAGTCTTTATCTGCTCTGTTCTAGGACGGGTACGCGGCCCTTGGAGATCAAAAGAAGCAAATGATGCTGTGGGGATCAGGAAGAAAATTTCTTAACATCGTCTCCTTTGACATGATTCATACACAAGTGATCTTGGCCTGAATAAAGTTAATAGAAACATCTCTCTATTTATATAGCCATACTTTGGCAGAATGTCTTATACATCAGACTCTTGAATGTTGAGTTATTATGTGTCAGTCCAGTAGAGCTAAACCAGTGTCCTCACAAATAGGTTTCTGAATTTGCAAAGTCAAGGGCTAACTGTAAACCATGGCAACCGCAGCCAGACTCTAACACTTCTTGAAGGCTAGACTGGTGGCCAGCCCTCCATCTGTGACCTCTGTCATCTCTTTTTGATTCCAACTACCACAGTACTACTACTTTTGTTTTTAGTGTACCTTTGTCAAAAGTACAGAATTTTATATTTTAATCTTATTCCTCTCATTCTAGAGACTCTGACATGTTAAGTAACTTGCCCAGGTCACCTAGTTGCGACAGTATTGAGACGTGAACCCAGGTCTCCTGACTTCCGCTTGAGTTTCCTCTCCCTTCTCCCACCATATCTATTTCCTTTATTCTTCCTTCCTTGTGTTGTTCGAAAATTCCTTTAGAGCAAGGTCTGTCTCTGTTCTTAATTTGGAATTATGCCTTAATTTCCTCATCTTTCAACTGTGGATAATCTTCCTTCCCTCCCGGGGACGCCATGAAAATGAAATGAGACAAGTGTGAAACACAGGGCACCTTGCTTAGGGTGGAGCAGCTGCTCAACAAATGCTGGTTCCCGTGCATTCCTTCACTCAAGGATTCTGCAGACGTTTCTTCAATGAACTCGGTTTCGTTACTTCCCTCCACTAGACTGGAAGCCAGTGGTTCTCAGACTTCCCCGTAATTGGAATCACCTGGGGAGCTTTACAAGCTATTGATGCCTGGTGGGCCTCCTCCCCAGAGGTTCTGATTTCATCACTCTGGGGAGGAGAATGTTTGGGGATGAGTATTTAAAAATCTCTGCAGATAATTCAAATGTACAGCCAAAGGCTGAGTGCCCCCGTACCCCCACTGTAAGGGCTGGGGTTTTATTTGACTCATTTTTGCAATTTTCAAACCAAGCTCAGCATCTCACTGTGGGCGCTCAACTTTGTGTTGTTTAGAAGGACACAAATGGCCATGAACTCGCTTCCTCATTCATGTATTTGTTCCTTCCTTCCTTGCTTCCTTGCTTAACTCTTTCAAATAATTCTGTCCTGTTCTAGTTTGTTCTTCTCTCAGATTTAATCTAAGCTGTATTAAACATTTACTAAATCTTTCTTTTTTTCATAAAAAGATATCATTCTTTTCATTCTAATATGCTTTTTTTTTCTTTGTGTTTTAATATCAGGCTTCCAGGAAACTTGGAGATTTAGTATCAATCAAAATTAATGAACTCATGTATTCATTCACGGCAGCAGTAAGCATTTATTGAGCCCCTACTGTATGCTGGCCATTTTCCTGGGCAAATGAAGTACAAAGATGCATAAGACAAAAGCTCTTTTCAAAGAGTAGTAATTCTACTGGCAAGATGAACATATTAACAAATAATTGTAATATCACTTAATAAGGGCTTTGAAAGAGGTGTGGCCCCCTCAACTGCCCATCAACAGCTATTCTTTCTTTCCACATCTCTTTGGACTAGTTTTGCTCCAGCTTTATACACACACATACACGCACGCACACTATCTATATGTGTGTGTGTGAATTGTATTATATATATGTATATAGAATTTCATTTTGAATCTGGATGGAATCTTTTATGGGCTTGGTTGGAGAAAGACATCCAAACCAATAAATAAGTAAAATAAATGAGTCATTCTGGTGCACAGCCTGATGCTCTCCAGATAAAGCCCTAGAAGACTATCTGTCTTTGTCCCTACCAGAGGAGCATTTTACCATGACATTTTGATAGCATTGATTATTTATAGCAAAGATTTATTTCTATTCTCAGTCCTTTTCCATTAGCACATGAAGTATATTTTAAATTATGCAGAGTTTCAGAATTCTCTTTCCTAATCAGGAGGAAAATTCTTGGCAATTTGGGGAGATTAAACTTCTTTCCTTATCTTCTGACTGAATTACACCATCCACCTGCTATCCTGGAGGGCCCCTTGGGATACTTTCATTTTAGATGACAAGGCTGGAGGATGGGCTCCCTTTGGCCAATGAAAATAAAATATTGTACTCTGGGGGGGAAATGATAGAAAAAATGTTATTCTAAGCCTTTTTGAGACCTCATCCATTCAGTGGGTAATTGGCCAGTATGACTCATTTTCAACTCAAAGCTAAGTTAAAGGTACTTAGTGTATGAGATTGGTTAGTCAATCATCTTGCAAGCCTCTTTACGAATGCAATCAAAAAAGAAATGATTTTTTTGAAAGGGTCAGAAGGATACAAAGAATGAGTTGTGGTTAGATAAAGGTGTCCCAGAGGAGAGCTGAGCATAAAGGCCCTGGAAATACGTCTGCCTGCCTATGTAGGAGTTACTGTTGGCCGAGGAGGGGGATGCTGAAAGATGGAGCAGGATGATGAGCCCCCTCCGCGTCATTTCTTGTCTAGGGCAGGATTTCTCAACTTCTGCACTTTGACATTTTGTGCTGGATAATTCTTTGTCGTGGGAGCCAACCTGTGCATTGTAGGATGTTTGGCAGCACCCCTTGCCTCTGGCCACTGGATGCCAATAGCACTCCGGTCCCTTGTTGTGGCAACTGAAAATGTCTCCAGACATTGCCCAATATCCCTGGGGGATGAAATTGCCTGGTTGAGAACCACTGGTCTACGGCAAGTCCAGGGTGATTGAAGGCAACTAGTTTTCAAAATCCTTTTAAAAATTCTGTAATGGAGTCTCAAGTCTACTAAATAGTAAAGTCAGTAAGGATGGGAACCTGTGTATATGATCCACTGTTAGCACCAAGTGGACAAAGACCAAACCATGAAAGAACACCATCAGCAAATGAGTTAGGTATGGGAAGACCAGAAGGTAAGAGAATCTTGTTTGTGTAGGAGCTACCATTTTTCTAAGAACTTAGGAGGTAGGAGCACAGATTCTAAATTCAGATATTCCGTGCTTGATTTTATTTGTACATACATACATGAAAAATTACATTTATTTAGTTTCTGAGTACCTGGTACTGCAGGTCCTTGGGACACATTAGTGAGCAAAACAACCACTTCTTAGCTGTATAACCTTGGACAAGTTATTAACTTCTGGGATCCTCAGTTTTCTCATCTATAAAATGGGCTGAATAATGATATGTGCCTACTCTACTATTAAATAAAGAATAAAAGGTAATGCATATAAAGTACTTAGTATAATGCCTGCATAGAGTAATAAAAAAATGACAATAATTGCTATAAAACTAATGACGATCATGATTTACCAATAAGAGTAGAAGTCACCAGCTTAACATTTCAGCAGAGGAAACTGAGCTTGAGAACATGCAAGGAACTTCAATAGAGCTCAGAGACAGAACTTGGGCCACCTGCCTCCCCACTCTCCTTTTCTCATTGTGAGGAGGATTTAAGTATTACAGCTGTTAATAAAAAGGGTTGGAGCTTCTGAAGATCCATCCTTTTACAGAAAAATTTGTAGTTATCAGGAGCCGAACAAAGATCACCCACATGCCATAGATCGTTGAATCTACAAAAGATACACATCAACGCAGCATTCATAAGCACCATAGTCCAGATGATTATCTGGGTGGGGTGAAGAGGATAAAAGCATGAAAGAAAAATGAAAGAAACATCAACACAGCAGGAGCATTCTTCAAAGGAGCCTTTAATTCACAGAGTTTTAAAAAGTCTTCTCTCCAACAATTCAAAAGGCAGAAATTTCACATGAAGGTGAAGAGAGAGCATGCAGAAGCAGGTAATAGCCTTAAGGAAGAACATCTTAATGGACTCTACAGATGCTATAAGGAATTTCTATTTGAGTCAAAAAAGGAAAAGAAAATATAAAAAATGCCTGAAAAGTATGATGGAGACAACCAATTAAATAATGCTGGGGGTCTGATTGAAATGCCCTCTTGTTCATGTCCAAGTTTCTATTGGCAAGTCAGGAGGACAATCAGAAACTCCAGCCCTTTTCTGAACATGACATCAGTATTTGGAGGAGTGAAAAGAGAACCCCCACACTCTTCATGATTCTAGCAAGACTCCCTTCTCTTCCCCCACCCCCAACACTCACAGCCTCATGCCGCTATCAGCCTCGAGATCATCAAGACTAATCCTATTATACCTTTATCCTTGTTTGCCTCTGTCACCCCAAGTAGCCCAGGACTCCCTGGTCAGTCTTCATGTCTGTTTGGCTCCACACGACCATTACCTTCTCCCACGTCTGCCACATATATATTTGGTAACCTCTTTATTTGCTTAATTTTTTCTATAGTACTCATCAACAGTCACCTTATTACACATTTTGTCTACTTTTTTTGTTTGTTTTCCTTCAATATTAAAATCTAAGTTTTGTGAGGTTAGAGGTATAAGTATGTCTTGTTCAGGGCCATATCTCTATGGCCTAGAACAATGCCAGGCACATGGTAAGCATTCAATAACTATTTGGTAAATAAAAAGAATGAACTTGAGAAATATGTTTGGATAGTGTGCCATGGATTGCGCTAGAGAAGCATGGAATTAGGCATGGACCAGATGGAATCTCTGCCCTCAAGGGGTATATAGTTTAGGAGAAGAGAAAATTATCCTTCAAAGTGGAGTTGGACAGGTGTCTTAAGGAGTATGGTAGAACCTTCCAATGCTCACCTTTCTCTTGTTCTCCTCTCTTTTCAGACCATAGAAGGGTCATGATTTCTCCTGCCCTTTGCTGTGCTCTTTTTGTGCTATAGAAACTGAGATGGCAGCATGTTCCAGGCAGTGCAGCTTAAGGATGGAGAATCCTGCATCAACCTGGATTGATAAGGGGCTGCAAGGGGGATGGATGCTCTAGAGAGTTACCTTAAGCTGCAGTAGATTTTGCACAAGAGAGAGATAAACCTTTGTTATGGTGAGCAACTGAGATCTTGGACTTATTTGTTCCTGCAGCATAACCTAGACTATCCTGATTAATACAAAAAGTGTAGAAGATACCATTTTTCCTGAAGTCAAAATTACAGCACACAGCCTGACACATGGTCTGGTATTAGAGTGGAGCATTTAAAAGTAGGAACACCCTCCATGGTTCGGAAAACTGTGAGAGACATCTGTGACTTTGTAAGAGAAAAGGGTTATGTTTCCTTGTATAGATGGGCACTGTATTACCTTCTCTCTGAGTTCAGAATGACAAACGGAGCCAGAGGCAGTTGGGGGAAAGACTGAGGAGATGTACCCTTTATGATAACAGTCGATCTGGAAGATCATGAATTGACTAATATATTCTGAGTGCCTATTCTATACCCACCACTAGGTTAGGCACAAAGGGAGATGCCAAAGCAGCAGAAAACAGTTCCCACTCTGAAGGAGACTCGGGCCTTTACTGTAAATAAGTGCTGAATATTTACTGTATTAGCTACAAGAATTGTAAGAATTTAAAGGAAAGGGAGATCTTTGAAGTCTGGAGGAATCTAGGAAGTGTTCCTGGAGGTGAGGATCTGACCTTGTCCTTGAAGAATGGGCAGGATTTGATATAACTACTAATAATTTATTGAGCTTAGTATGCACTAGGCACAATGCTAAGATCTACATAGCCCATCGAATATTTCATTCACCATATGGATGGTGTCTCCACTTTATAGATAAGGAAACTGAGTCTTGGAGATGTTAAATAATTTTTCTAAGTCATAGAACTTGGATCCAACCCCAGGTTTGTTCCTTGCCAAAGCAGATGTTCTTAAGCATGAAGCAATTGTGTTGAGGTGGAAGGATGAGGAGCAAGTCTTTTTGGAGGAAGAAAGTGCTGGAGTGAATTTCACTTGCTTTGTCCTCAGACCCAGCAGAGCCTTGACTTTATTGATTTTCCAGCAGAAATTCATGCCCTTCATCCTTCTGGTTGCGGAGAGACCTAGGTGAACTGATCTTTAAATAGTGCCTAAAGTAAAGGAGCTGCCCAGCTATCAGCCTTGCTGAGTAAGCCATCTCTTCATATTTCCCAAGTATGAAAATTCATCTCAACTCTTCATCATCACAGATGTATAGGGAAAGTAAGTGGTGGGTGGAACCAGTCCTAATTCATCCAGACAGCTGGTGACATGGACTCTGCTGAGGATTATCCTAGGTTAATGGGACCATCAATGGCCTTTTAACTGCAGCAAGACTCCAGCCACACAGTTTTATCTCTGGTGGGTGAGTGAACATGGTGGCATCAGGGTCTTGGCAAGAATCATATGGCATGCCTGAGGGGTTAATTGGAGAGAATATAATGAAGAAACTGTTTGTAAAGCCGAGGGCAGGGTAAGGGAATCAACCTGGAATGGTGAGGCCCCAGGGATTAGCTGCATCAGAAAGCCATCACCACTTCTAGGTCTGAAGGGGAAAATAGAAGGAACAGTGTTACTAAAACTGACAGGAGCTAACCCTAGGTGTAGTAGAATGAATAACGTGCTCTCAAAGATGTCTGTGCCCTAACCCCCAGAGCCTGTGAATATGTTAGCTTAGGTGGCAAAAGGGACTTTGCATATGTGATTAACGTTGAGTACCTTGAGGTGGGGACATTATCCTAATTATCCTGATGCATCCAGCCTAATCTCTTGAACCCTTAAAGCTGGAGAACCTCTCCCTGCTCTGGTCAGAGAGAGGTGTGATGAGGGAAGAAGGATCAGAGAGATGCAGCGTTGATGGCTTTGAAGCTAGAAGAAGGGGGCCATTAGCAAAGGAATGTGGGCAGCCCCTAGCAGCTGGGAATGGTAGGGAAATGGATTCTCCCCTGAAGCCCCCAGTGTGGAACCCAGCCTTGCTAACACCTTGATTTGAGCCCATTGAGACCTGTGTTGGACTTCTGACTTACAGAACTGTAATTAATAATGATACATTTGTGTTGTTTTAAGCCACCAAAGTTCATGGCAATTTGTTGTAGCAGCCACAGGAAACTAATGTACCACGTAAAAGGGGCTGCCGTACAGGTGCTATGGGCCTAGATAGAAGATTGCAGCGCCTGCCCAATTTTATTCCAGCAAAGTTAGGGAGGGAAATGATTACCCTGACCTCTCTTCCTCCTGCCCTTTGGGGTCTGACTTGAAGTGCCTCCCATTAGTGAACCCATTAGCTGAAAGCTAAAGGGCAAAACAGCCTGGGGGATGCAATTCTCTCACGTTTAGTCTTTTAGTCTTCTAGAACTCAGAGCAGAGCTGGGCATTGACAGGGGCAAGTAGAAAAGAACCAGCATAGACGTTAAACTTTAGGGTGGATGTTTCAGATGGTTCTGTGCTCAACTTGATTTCACTGATTGTAGAGAGGAGGATCTGTCAGGAGGCGTTGTCAAGGACTTGCTTTCAGGCATGGGGTTGGATTAGTTCGGTATATTTCATCTTTACAGCTGAGGAACAGGTATGTAAATGTGTTTCATCCAATCCAATCCATCAATTAATGAATTCAGTCATCATTCAACAAATCTACTCAAAGACGTGCTATTCACTAGGCACTCAAGAGCAAGTGGGGGTGGCGGTGGAGTAGAATACAGGGATATATAAGATACAGTCTTTGCTCTGAAGGAAGTTGAAACATACAGAGTAGAGGTGGAGCTGAGATCAGATGGAGAGGCAGACACACACAACCATCCATACTTCATGCATTGGGGCTGTACGCCTGTTCTGTGAAGGGAGAGGACATGGGGTGGACCTCAAGGATAGTAAGGGTTGGGGGAAGTGTTCACAGAGAAAGTGGTACTTAAGCTGGGCTCTGAAATAGGTGTAGCACTTTTCTAGTCTGAAAAAGGAGAAAGAGCTTCCAAAGCAGAGGATATGGGATGAAGCAGGCCAAATGGCTTAGCATTCAGGGAACAGCAAGAAATTCCGTCACACCAGAGTAGAGGCTGCTTGGGGCTTATGGTGCTGTGGGGTGGAGGTTTCAGGCATGGTGGGGTGGGCTGGATTATGAAGAGTCTTGAATGGTGTGTGTGTGTAGTTTTAGACCAGACTTCATAAGCACATGTGAATAGTTGGTAGGTCCCATAGAAATGTTTATTATAAATACACTTTTAAAACAATAAAAATAAGCAAAATGTATGAAACAAGTCATTGCTTCCATAATAGAAACACTTCTATCTCTTAAAGTTAATTCTTGTCTCATGTGCCCCACATACCCTGCTCTGCCCCTTTTTATGGAATTGTATATACCAAAATAAAATGTGAAACAAAGATGCTGAAAGAATCACAAACTCTGAACTCCCTGAAGGCAAACACATGGCAGAGATGACTTATCTCTGCCTCAGTTGGTTCTTGATCTCTTTTTCTCTATAGCCCCTTGTCTATTGGAACTTACACACACGTGCCAGTACGTACATACAAACACACACACATGCATACACACTTGAGATGTTCAACTCTGAAAGTTCCCTTCTGATTGCAGGAAGATGACCAATGTCTTTCCCTTCGTCTCTCAGCAAACACCATGCTGCCCACACAGCCATCTGGCTGACTCACCAGTGTCATTTCAGTGATTTCCAGTGTCCTATTCAGCATGGCTCAGACCACAGCCACTGCCTCAAACAAATGTGCCTAGTCTTGCTTAAGAAAAGCAACACTTCTATTTCAGAGGGTATTTGAGAGAGAGAATGGAACAGCTTTCTTCCTTGAAATCTGTCGGAGGACTGGGCCAGGCCTTCCTTGATGTGGGTCCACAGTTATATACCTTTTTTCCTGTGAGGAAACATTTTCCATAGCACAAGTGAGGTAGATAATGCCTGGAAAGAGCTGACTGCTGTTATTTAATTACTTTTGACTGCCTTTAGTAACACACATTGTAACTTTGTGGTAATAGCACACTTCTTTTCCAAGAACCTCAATAGCTGAACAAGAATGGGGAAAGCAATATTGAGTCAGAGAGAAAGCTCCAGCCAAAGATTCAAGAAGCCTTCGGCTCTTGAGAAAGTTGGTTTCATCTCTCTGGATTCAAATTTCTCGTCTATCAAATAAGAGGCTGGACAAAATATTTCAGAGAGGCAATTAGGAGAGTGTGGTGGTTAAACACACCGATATGGCTCAAACTCAGCTTTGCCACTTGCTAGCTGTGTGAATATGGCCCTTGACTCACTGAGTTTCATCTATAAAAAAATAAAAATAGTACCTAGCTCAGAGTACCTATGCGAGAGAGGCAAATTAGGAAATATGCGTAAAGTGCTCTGCCATGTGTCTGTGTGTGTGTTCATGTGTGTGTGTGTGCTTGCCTGTGTGTTTCACAAATGGAGAAAACAAGGAGGCAGTGAAGGGTTGGGACTCTGTGGGGCAGTGACATAGCCCCTTTGCTGGCACATAGGAATCTTTGAGTTGGGAAATTTAATGCTGTCTCTTGGAAGAGGGCAGTGGGTCCCAGATGCCACAGATCTATGAGATGGGCTTTACCCCGTTACTTTTAGTAAAGAAGTTCTCCTAACACATAGGAGAGGAAACATACCCAAATCCAAACATGGCCATGAAAAGTGACTTTCCAGGGGGAATCAATGGAGAATCAAACAATAGTGTTCATGTCATAGTAGCAAATGCTGGCTAGCTGCAGAAATGAAATAGTTTCTGGTTGGACGTGAACACTCATTACCACTGGCTTGGCTTCACCTTTTATTAATTTTGGGAATCAGTGGTGGATGATGCAGCCTGTCATCCTTTCCTAACCTCTTCATGTTGGAATTGGAGAATTAGATCAGCTCAACCAACCTCTCATCAGGAGGCTGTGAAATAACCACAAACAGAACACAATGAAGAGGGAGTTATTCCAGATTAAGTACTGCAGACCGTACCTCCTTGGACTCCAGGAAATGACTCACAGTTCTGGCTATGGAATTCTCACAGGATTCAAGGGTGGGGATAGGAAGAGGTAACTCATCCAATTGCGGGCTGCGTTTCTCAAGGTACAGTCATACATCATGCTGGGTTCATGGCTTGCTCCTTAAAGAAGGAGGTAGTCAGACAGAATGGACCTCATGTCAGGAAGAGATTGGGGGCGACAATGGAATATTTGCCCCTTATGGAGAGAGAAAGAGGGCCATGCCGGGAAAAAAAAAAAAAAAAAAAACCCAAAAAACTGTAAACTGGGAAAAAGATATCTCCATTCCCCCTTTCCTATCAAACTCTCTCATGACTTTAAATACTTCCCCCCAACCCTGAATTCTAAGCCAATCACAGTTAGGTGTTCATCTCCTTCACGTATGTGAAAATTGGTTCTTTCATCAGGAAAGGTATGAAGTAGGCCCATTAGTAAGTGTTTACGGCACCAAGTTTTACCATTATCATCATTATAATGGCCTTCCTGTCTGTTCAGAGTTTGATGTTTATTGAAACCACTTTCAGTATCTTAAAGGTCCCTGCCTTTAGCTCAGCATTACAAAAGGACTTCTACTTGCCAGTGGATGGTAATTATTCTCACATGTATTGAGGTAGCCTAGTATGTGGTTGGATTATCACGCAAGAAAAATCTTAGCTTGGTTTGTGGTTATTGATTCTGCTTTGCAATGCTAAAATCCTTTGTGGCTTTATTTCTCTCTGCAGTTGAGACTGTCAGGAGGCCTGCCTATATGCACATATCATCTTTCAGCTCACTCAAGTCATTCTAACAAATGTTTATATTATTGCTTCACTTTCTCCTGATCCTAGAGCAGACTGGGACATCCATCCAGTGTTTCAGCACATTCCTGAGTTACCACTGTGATGGAGTGTTCTTGGAAGACTCGCCAGTTTCTTGCTTTTCAGGACCTTGGCTGCTTTCCAAGGAATGTACCTTTGGAGACAATCGTTATCAGTCCTGTGTTAGGTCCTTCTTGTCTCTACCAGCTTGCATGTCTAATTCCTTCTGACTCTAACCCAAATGAGGTTTCCTGGCCACATATGTGTAAATAATACCAAAATAACTTTTAAATAGCACTGTACATGTCTCACAGCACTGCCCATGAGAACTCCGATACCTAATAGTGTTACCAGCTTGACTTAAGACAGCAAAAGGGCTGGTGAGTGAGTGTTTCCTAACTTGAAGTTGTATTCTTGAGGCCAACCGTGGAGCTCTTCTGCTCTGGCTGTCTTCTATAATAGCAAAGATGCTGGGCAGACATAGTTTTGGATATAACTGTAGCCAAGAGAATAAATTAGTCTTTTCAGAGCACATATGGTCTGATTTTCACGTGTATCTTGAGGAAACACTTTTTTTTTTTTTTATTTAAAAAGAAAACCAACCTGGTATACTTATACATCTGCATTTCTGAATGGTAGTGTAAGCAGATACTTCGTTTAGTGTATTGGGATCCCATAACCATCCCCATCCCACATTTTTGGAGACCCTTAAATATCTCTCTTGTTTGTTCTTGCCTGCCTTCGAGAATCAGCGTGGTTACTTGCTAAATCAATATCATACCTGCTAAAAATCCTCCTCTCATTCTCATGGTCCTGGGAGAAAGTTTTTGTACTTTTATTATTCATAATATTTCAAAAAAAATTAAGATACTAAGCAAACAAAAACTCTTGGCATTTTTAAGGAGCTTCTGCATCCTAAACATACAATGTTGCCCCATTGCTATTAATCTAAGTCGATTGTAGGGGTTCTCCTAGTTTAAATTTACTGTTCATTCAGAAATTCCATCATAAGCATCACTGCCTCAGCCAGGCTTCTGGGTTGTTCTGCTCCTGGGACATTGCTGGATGCAACAGAACTCTGAATTGTGTGAGCTCTGCCGAAAGTCATTAGGGTATACCTTACTGTGATTGCTCATGCTCTCAGGGCCACTCTCTCGGGAGTTTCTCAATTCACAGGTTTTGAAACTGGAGGAAACCCTGAAGATACGGTGCTCTAGAAGGCTCAGACAGGTTAACAATGATCATATGGCTAACTAGTGGCCAAGTGAGGACTGGGCCAACCAAATTCCTTAATTCTCTGCTGGTGTTTCCTCTGCCCCATGAGATCTCTTACTAAAACCAAAACTTTGGATGATGGGTTAGACAGAGGAACAGCCACAATAACAAAGATAACCAAAAAACAAAAGACAATAGAAACAAATGAAAAACTCCAAGCCTTAAAAAATGTGTATTTTCTGCAACGAGTAAAAATGAAATTTTGAACATTTTATTGAAACTTCAGGAGAGAGAATTCAAAAGTTTCTGGTGAGCAAGATATAAGAAACTAGTAATATGTTAATTTAAGATATACCGGCTATCATGAATATTATGTCTATTTAGTGGGCTTCTGTTCATCATTTTATTTCAGAAAATAAAAATATTTATCAGGCCTCCCACAAAATGCATACAGGATCTCAGTTCTCCTGCTCATATCTTTCCTCATGAGATTTTAAGTTCCTCACAGCAATAATAACAACTTTCAAATTTTCTTAAGTTCTACGCAATCTTGGTTCCACCCCCTCTTTTTGTTCCTTAAGGACAAAATTTCCCTCATCTTTGACTTGTCCTGCTAAAGTGACAGACTCTATAGTAGATACTTTGTGTTCAGTTTTTCTACCAATGAAGAATGTAGGAATTATATCTCCTGTTTTAAAGAAGAGGACAATGAAAATCAGAGAGATTATCGAAGTGACGTGTTCAAGGTCACACAAGGAAGTCATGAGTTTAACCCAGACCCACACTTCACTATCTTGCTTCCATTTAATTTTGTGTCGTTGCTTCCCCTACCCCAAGAACTATTGCACATTCAGTTTTTGTAGCTATTGCCAAATTGCTCTCCAGAAATTTCACCAATAAACGTATACTCCTACCAGATTAGGAAAGTCTCCATTTCTCCACATCTTCATCATTACCAGCTAGATTTTCCAAAATTTTTTTGGAATCAAGTTGTAATTATAAAGATTATTACTAGAGTGAAATGTGGGAATAATATGATGATTTTAAATACCTAAGGGTATTTAAAATGGTAAATGTCAAGCATTTGTGTTTGAGTATGTAAGTGTTTTAAATAAGCCTTGTGGACTTGTGTACAATTGACTATAATTGTGTGAAGACTTAGATTCAGCTGGAGCATTAGATTTTGTGTCCTGGATGTGGCTTCTAGGTATCAGACAGAGCTGCAAGCCACTGGTTAACTGAGGTTCTCAGCAAACAGTGGAACTTCAGTCTCCTCACTGAGAGGGCTCAGAGACTTTCCAGTCATATCTTCTTAGCCTAAGAAATGGTCTTTGCCACAAAGAACAGCAGAAAGTTGACCCTGCACTGTCCTTCCTGTTGACTCGGAGAAAGATACACTTCTGATGGAATGTATCTGTGGTAAGTGAGTATGGAATCCATACCATCCTCCAAGCATTAGGAGATTCTAGCTGCTTCCTGGACTTCTTATCCATGGGTTCTGGTCTCGAGCCTTTCTAAACTAAAGGCCTTGCAATTTCCCACAGTTCCCTCCACCTTCTCCAATCTAGCACTGTCAGTAAGTGCAAAGAGAGCTTATAAATCTCTTTTCTCTTCCTATAGTGCACATTTCTCTCTTTTCTTTGTTTTTTTTTTTCAATCTGCTATAATTTCTGGCCCTCTGAGAAATGAGATTTGATAATAGATAGGTGGGGAGAGAGAGAGGGGAAACTCCAGAGTCTGGAGCTTGTTTTAGTCAGGGTTCCTCCAAATGCAAATCATAAAATAAGAACTTGGGTGCAAGTAGTTTATTTGATAGGTCGTCCCAGGAAGCACAGGACAGAGAGTAGAGATAGCAGCACTGGGAAGGGAGAGAAGATAATAAAGGATACATTAATTAGTGGGGCCCCTGTTATGGGCAACTGGAGCTCAGTCCTCCTGGGGTGCAGCTGAGAAGCCATGTTGAATGTGCTTCAGAATTGAGGGAAAGGGAAGCTGGGGTTTATCCACCCCTTATTGGTTGAGGTTACCCCTGGGGACATTGAATCCCTCACTCTTCTAATCCTCCCTATCTGGAGGTCGGGTGAGTTCCTGTGGTGTTGGAGAAAAGCTTCCAAGGCCAGAGCAGAGGGATGCACACACTGGAGGCGTGGCACTGTCAGCATGCCAGGCAGTGCCCACTGCAGGTGAACTCAGAGATGGGTTGAGGGGATATGAGGCAGAGCCTCAAGAGTATCTGCTCTAAGACCGTTAAGAGAAATTTCATGAATCTCCCATTGTCTCCTGCCAGCCCAATAATATTGTTCTGGATGTGGATATAGATTTGTGTGGAGAGAGGTAGAAACGGTGCTTCAGAGAAGGAGAAGAAAGGTAGGGACGGGGAGGGGAGTAAAGATAGGAATAAGGATAAGAAAGCAGAGATTGGGTGTAGGGCTCTGTGCCCACATGTGTATGTATTATTTGTGGTCATACTGTGTGGTCTACAGGGCCTCCACATTTGATGGAAAAGTACAAACCTATTAAGTTCAAGGGAAAACTTCAGCCCCTGCTTGGAAACTGAAAGAGGAATAGCCACCGAGTCATTCAGGAAAGTCCACTTCTGTCTGTATCCTCATCAGACTGCAGAAGTCAGCTTGAAGAGCCCTGTGTTCCACTGAATCTTAGAGACTCCGTCCAGAAGGAGAGTGTCTCCCCAATCGTTCTCAGCCCTGGCTGCTCATTGAAATTGCCTGGAGAACTTTTAACAATACTGATGGCTGGGCCCCCTCTGGGGGTGCACAGAGGTTCTGACTTAATAGGGCTGGGTGCAGCCTGGGTACCAGGATTTTTAAAAGCTTCCCAGGGGACTCTCATGTGCAGCCAAGGTGAGAACCTCTGCCCTTTAAGTTCTTGAAGCAATATCACTTCCTTTTATTCTCCTAGCGCAAGAGTGACAGGGTTTCCACCTCCCAGTGGGCAAGCTAGGGTGGTGGGTGAAATGACCTCCGAGCCATCAAAGCCTTGGGGAGAACATGTATCAAGAATGAAGGATCAGATTATCATGGTAAAGTGACTGTGTTTTGCAGGTGGGTCGTGCATATATACTACTCTAGAAAGGAAGGGAATAAACCCAGATCTGGTGATGAAAAAGAGAAGCACATTCTTTGAGTCATCTTCACTTGTAATTATTTGATACCTTTCTGTTAAGGCATCCAAGAGATCATCATGCTCTGTTATTCTCAAGCTTCATTGTTCACCCTGGATCTCGAAACCCACGTCAAGTCACCCGGTGTTCTTAACCATGACCATAGCAATGTCTTTGCTGGTTGAATTTGGAGGTCAAAGAAGAGTATGACATTTGCAGCTTGTTATAATGCCTAGAATTCATGTAATAATAAACATTTATTGAGCACCTACTATGTACAAAGTCCTGTTTCAATACAGTAAGAGCAACAGAGATGAACTAGATGTGGACTCTGTTCTCAAGGACCTTTTGGTTCCTTTAGGGAGATTCATTCATTCAACAAATATTTATTGGGCACCTGTAATGTGCCAGTCATTATTCTGGGTTCTGGGGTTATAATAGTGAACAAAAGAGAGATATTCCTTCTCGTACAAAACATATATCCTACTGAGAAAAACAATTAACAAATAAACGAATGAACATATGTCATATCAGGGAGTGACAAGTACTGTGTAGAAAATTAAAGCAGAGTAAAAGGAGATAAAATAATGGGGTGATATTTTTGATTGTGTGGACAGAGAAAGCTTTCTAGAGAGGATGATATTGAGCATATACTTGAATAAATGGATATCTGGGAGGGAAAGTGTGGTAGTGACTCAGATGAGGGTAGAACAATAGGGGCTGTGAGCCACGGTCCATTGCCTGATCTAGTTCAGGAAATATTCCAGTGTAAAGCGAGATTGATCAGGACTCCTGGTGTGCATTTTAAAGCCAATCACGGACGACAGCTATCTCTGAGTGCAGCTCTATGCTCAGCATCATGTGAAAGGCTTTGTCAAGTCAAGAAAGAAGGAGGTATGGACCCCATCCTTACTGGGTGGGGGTAGGTATGTTTCACTAGCCTTCAAAACCTCCTTCTGCAATTTCAACCTGGAAATAAACCACCTAAAATGGATTGGTCCTCACTCATATGCGTCTCAGCGGCTTAGAAACAACTGATTTCAACCACAAATATTTATCAAGCACCTACTTTGCGTCAGGTATTGTGTTAAACATTTAGGGGAATATACTAGCTAATTAAATATAGTTCTTGTCTTTCTGGAGTTTGTAATGGCAAGGGAGGACTAATTTCTCATGGCCTTTCCTTCTTCCATATAGCCCACCAACAACATTAAAGGCTGCCCCTTTAGTTAAGGAATTTTTATTTGTAAGGGACAGAATCCCACGTGAAGAAGCTCAGGTGAAAAAGGATTAATTTCAATAGTTTTGAGTGGAATGCAATTACAGAAAGTATTGCTAGACCTTGGAGGAACCACAAACCTTCTCAGAATCTCTGCTTCTCGTGTTGGAGCTGTGTGATTTCTTATCCTCGTCCTTCTCTGCACATCTGCTTTATGCTTTCTCTGCAGCCTTTTGTCGTGCTTTCCCATGGCCCCCTCAGGCCAATTCAAAGTGGTCTCTTCAGGTGCATGACTTCTTAGCTCATGTCTCTTTGCCTTGATCTCTGTGTCCCCATTCTCAGCTCTCAGAAGAGAGGGTATTATTGGTTAGGTCCATTAGCTGTGAAGTGGTTTGGGGTCACTTGATGTGTAACACTCCCCATTTTGATGTGTGAATAGACCAGTGAATGTAAGCAGAAGTAAAATGGGGATCATCTCTAGTACCACATTGCTCAATTGTGTTATCTTTAATAAATCACTGGACAGCCAGCCTGCGTCTCTATATTTAGGGCCCAATATTTAAGACCCACCTCCATAGAGCACCTTCTGTATCTTCGGCCCCAGCATCCCTTCATATTTAGTGGTTCCCCTGCTTCAGTGATGGCTCTTTTACTGGTCTACCTGGAAGTTCATATTTGACAGACAGGCTCCCTTGTGATGCTGTATTGAAACACAGTCCTTGACACAAGTGAGTTTGCCCCATGCATGCCGCAAAATAAGAGTTGCAATGATGACAATGTTGATGGTAGTGCAGGTGGTGACAGGCCAAGGCCAATACTCAGGTTAGCCATGCAGCCATGACCTCATCTCATCAGAGGGACCTTTTAGAATGTTGATAAGTGAACACTTCAAAAAGGATGGTCAGGAAAACTAAATGACTCAGTCCATATTCATACTGTATGTTCTCATTCATGGATTCCAAGCGGCCATTTTACTCTCCTAGCCTGCTCTTCCACTCATGGGTGTGAATCTTCCTGATGTTAATGCCTGCTGAGGGTGTATAGGCGGCATGCTGAGAGGGATAAGATGAGGCCAGCTTAGTTTGCAGAGGGCCATTGGGGAGAGTCTGCTGAAGCCGAAACCCTACTGTATGTCATATTGGATAAAATCTCCTATTGCTGAAAATCACAGTGCCTCTGATCTCAGCGCCATCAGATAAGCTGCCAGAAAATAACATCTTAGATATTCATTTAACAGGAGGCAAGGGTGTTGATAGAACTGTCTTACTTTGAAAATTCCTACAAGAAGGCAGAGCTGAATGCACAAATGACAAAACTCTGGTAGAAGCACCAGAAAGACAGAAGCTAAAAGAATGGCAGGAACAAAGGATATGGGACCTTTGAAATGTGTTCCCTTTTAAGAGCATTAGATAAACACATGGCAGTGACTGTACACCCCCTAATTATTTTTTGGCTTCTGTGCTCACAAATAAGCACCATATGTAAAGCAAAGCATCTTCGGCAAGAGAAAAGGGAAAAGAATGATTATAAGAAAGCACAGAAATATTCTAGAAATTATCCTAGCTTCCACTTTCCCTAAGCACAGGCACGATGCTGGTTCCTGGGATACAAAGATGAAAGATGTGCGGGCTTAGCTTTTCAGAAGTTAGGAGGATACTGATCATGATAGTTTTCCACCCATAGGTCTCAACATTTATGGTTTTTCTCTTCACTCCCATTGCCACTGTTCCAGGCCTGCTCCCATTATCACCCTCATGAGTCACTGAAAAAACTCCAGGGGTCCTCACCATTTCCTTCACGTTGCACACTGCTCTAATGTTATCTCTTCCCAGCAGCATATTTAGCCCATTGTGCCCCTGCTCAAGAAGCAAGAGACCTCCCTACTGCCTACGGAATGGAATCTGAACCCTATGGCCTCATATTCAAGATCCTCTTCCTTAAAGCAACTTCCACAATGTCCACATCTCTAGCCTCATCTTCCCTTCACACCCACAGTGGTCTCCCTGCTTCAGTGATGGGGCTCCTTTATTGACCTGCCCGAAGAGTGCTCTTATCATTACAGATAAGTCATTGACACCCACAGTATGAAATACTGAAGAACGTTTCTCTAGCCTTTCTTCAAATGAAACCTCTTGTGACTTTCCTATTCTCCCTTGCATGTGAAATTTATGTTTACACTAATAAAAATACCCAAGTGATGGGATATTTATTTATTGGAAAGAGTGTTGGTCAATTTTATATGACCTGACTGTGCTGATGTGTTGTTTGGGCAAATACTGTCATCAAAAGACACTGCTTCTGTTTCTATGTGCCTTTTCTTACTTCCATGACTTTATATGTAATATTCCATTTGCTTAAAAGTATCCCCTGCATCTTTTCTGTGTATTCATCCCAATTCCACCAATTAACAATTGTATTCAATCCATTGGCTAATATATATTTGTAACCTGTGCCTACTTAGGCCACATCAACCCAGAATTTGAAATTGGATCACATTGACAATAAACATATGTGTTTCATGTGTCTTAGATCATCAATTAATGTGGGTCTTCTAGGTCCCTGAAAAGCTCCTCCTCCTAAGAGGCCTCTGGAACGTTCTCAAAAACAAATGTCATCAGCAACAATCCCCATTTCCTTGTTCTGGCCGCCTCTGCTAGATGCTGCCATGTCCTGCAGGCGCCACAGCCCCTTCTCCTGAAAACCTCTGTTTCTGCCACCCCCTGTTGCTTCCGCCAGGTTCTCCTGTTGCTTTTGATAGGCACTGCTGTCCTCCTCTGGGCTCTAGCCTTGCTGCTGTTGATGCACTGGAGATCTGGAGCTGCCAGAACCACAGCTGTCTCGTGGCACAGATGGAGAAAATGCCTTAATCACTCACCATTTTGTTACCTTCTCTTGGAAGAGTACCAGGGCAGTGTGGCTTTTGTTTCAGAGTCTTTCTCGTTGTACTAACAGCCCAAACTGTCATAGGACTCAGACATGAGCCTTGGGGTCGGGAAGGAAGGTGAATTTGGGTAAATTATCACACCACCACACTGGGTCATGCAGAATTGTCTTGGCTCGCTTTTCTCTTAGAATAGGTGCTTTTCAAGGAGGTTCTGTAGTTCCTCATGAGGAGCTCTTCCAGGGGCCTGTTCTACTGGTTCATTCCATTTAACCAAACTAGTCAGAGTGCTGTTTTTTGCACATCAAACACTAAGACTGGGACCAGGCCATATATTTATTTAATGGTTTTCATCATTAAGTCGCGGTGTGACTGTGGTCACATCACTCAGTCTCCCTGGTCTAAGTTTACTCACCTAGATGACCTCTAAAGTCTCTTTAAGTGCAAAAATTCCTTGCTTTTAGACCTTTGATTGGCTTCCTGTTCTGGATATGTTGAACTAAAACCCTATGAGATCACTGCTCCATGCAAAAAACAACTATACAACTTGGTCACTACACAAAGAACACCTACCTGAAGGTACTGGAGAGCAAACAGAAGCAGGCAGACTCTCCTGGGAAGTGTACACTCGCTTGGAGGGAAGGAGATGGAGCACGAGGCAAGTCGGTTCCCAGCCCCGTTGCTTTTGGATTAGGGCTAAGTGCAAGCTTGCAGCGCGTGGAACTAGTGGAGTTCAAGTGGCAAAACCTGCTGTTTTTCTGGCCTGAGGAACAAGAAGCTGAATACTGAAGAGAGTGGGAGAAATACGTAAGGGAAAGAGCCAATGAAGATGTCCCTAAACTCTGTCTACCCACATCTGTGACCCCTGACCCACAGACTAAGAAGTTTGGCCAAAGATAAAAAATCTGAGCTGAGACCAGGGCTGCCGCCATGAAGGTATTGAAGAGGGAACAGAAGAAGAAGGTAAATGATAAATAATAACAACTACATCAATAAACGCAGAAGTCTTCACTGGACATGTGCCAAGGTAATTCTATAGACATTACTGCTAGGGAAGATGATTATCAGCCTAGTGACAATGAGAATGATGGAATACAATATTACCCAGTGCATCTGTATCTAAAGCCACATTTCTTTTGCTTTCCTTTTAGGTCCAAAATCTAGGGGGTGTACGTCATATGGACCAGACATTAGTAGCATAACTGATTATCAAAATGTGATTATGGTACCGTCATAGGAATTGTTAGGCCACACGTTATACAGCCATCAGACATATAATTGATTCCTGAATAGAAGCTATCTCAAATTACTTGGTTGTGAAGGGCCTTATGTAACCATTTCCCATGTATATGGATGCATCAAGCACTGTTTCTAACCCATGATCGTCCCTCAGTTTGTGCTTGTGAATGAATGAATCAAATGGGCATTGCTCTTAGTGGTCTTGGTTTTGCCTGGATTAGCAAACTGGGAAATTATTTCCTGTATATGAGAATATAGTTTCTGTTTTACTACTTTTATTTGTTAGAGGATAAAGAACAAATTTATGAAAAACTCTAAAATACGATGAAAAGAAATACAAAAGCAAAATAAATCCTGAAGATCTGGTAATAATGAACTATGTCATATGTCTTCCGAGTGTGTGTGTGTGTGTGTGCGTGCACACGTGTGTGTGCGTGTAAGATAGCTAAGTGAGAAAGACCAGATAAATTCCAGGTTATGTCAAGGGAAACATGAGGTCATAAATTCTTGTTGTTGCAAAATTATATCACCAATTTTTTAAAGAGAAATAAAATAAAAACCACAGAAATCTTCTAATGCCTGATTGCTATTCAAATCTTAGGTATAATATTTGGAAGAAATCTTAGAGAGATTTCAGAAATCTAAGAAGGCACTGCCTGACTTGGCTCAGTTTTATAAATGGCATAAATGGTTGAACTAAAGCAACCACTTTCCTACGATCTTCACAGAGCATAGATACAGAGAGGGTAATATGGGCATGTCCTCTGACCCAATTGTGGGAAGTTTGAGAAAAAAACAATAAAAGAAAATTATTGTCCATCAAATGTCTGCTGTGTGTCAGGACATGAGCTTGCTGCCTTCAAATGCATTTTCACATAGACCCCTCAAAACAACCATACAAAATAGATACTACCTCCCATTGAAAAAGTGAAAACATTGAGGCTCAGACACGGTTCAATAATTTGATTGCTGGCATTCTATCTCAGATTTGCCTGGTTCTAAAACCCAGCTTCTTTCATCAAAAATCTCAATATAATAAAACAGTGGTTTATTTGTCTCTACTTTCCCATGGAGAGAACACTAGGACAAGCCTTCCCTTCTTATTAGGCTAGATCCAACTTAACCTGCATGCTTCCCCATTCCTGCCTAATCTTTCTTTAACCTTTCCTTTGCTCTTGTTAATCCTGACTCCTTTTACACAGGGTCTGCTGCTGCAAAAATTGACAGGATTTGAGTGTAAGCCATCCATTTTGGTGCGGTAGGAACTCTGCAGATGCCAAAGTCCCCATTCCTCCCTGTTACTCTGGACACCACAGCTGAGTGCTGATGGCCCTTTATCATTATGCTTGCACCACTGCTTTTCTTATAAAAGAGTTAAGAGGAATCTGGGATATTTATTCTTCCCATGTTTCTATCAAAAGTGAGAAATAAAATACAGAATGAGGAAGCCACGTGCATTCCACCCAGCTGGCCTCCCTCATTTATGCGGTCTGCCTGCCTCGAAGGCATTTGAGTTTGTGATTCCTGAGATAGAAACATTCTGTGAACCTTTTAAGGTGACAACGGGCTCATCTGTAAAACTGCTCTCTGTTAATATGACGAGGTTAGGAACCCTCTCTACTCCGTTTTCTTCTTTTTCTCTACTTATTTGTTTTCTAAACCAATAGTGTCCAAATACTGAATGAGCTGAACTGACTGTATCACATACATCTGGAAGACTGGTTAAAAATCTAGATTCCCTTCACCCTGGCTCTGGAGATTCCGATTCAGCAAGGATGTGAGAAGATCAGGGAGTCTGTTTCCTAACAAGCTCCCCAGGTGAATCTGATGGGCAGCCATGTTTAGTAACCACAGGCAAAGGAATGACTCTACATGGAAGGATACCTTAGAATGGGTAGAAAGCTGCTGGAGAAAAACATGTGGGGGATGCAGAGCATCACAGTACTCATATGAAAAGCACTTACTCAGACTGCCAGGTATGTTAAATGAGCTCCCATTATCAGTTTTATGTGATAAATACCATTGTCAGATTATCCTACCTCCCCACCCCACACACACCCCAGGCTAGTTAGGACTCAGTTTCTACAAATTCTAAGAAGAAAACAGATTCTGCCAGCTTGAGGAGAAAGCTCAGTTTCCAAAAGCACTCACCTTATAGACAGGGACTTAATTAAGTCTTAAGATAAAGCTTTCTCTCTTTGCTCTAGTAAACAGATTACAGTTACAGAGGCATTAGATAGTGGACAAACTCATATCATTGCAAAATTTCTGATGTTTTTGCTTTTTATTCCCCATCTTCAGTTGGCATTCATCTGGTGTCAAATTTTTGATATGTAGGTTCATTGTATATACACTCTAGATCAGAGATATTAACTGCCTAGCTTAGCTAAGACTATAATTAAAATATTTAAAATACTTAGAGTTAATTATACACACTTAAGATTTTCACATTCCCCCAGTTAATGCGGTACATATAAGTAAAAATATGGAACACACGTTAGAACTTTCACTACTCAGCTGGATCCAGAGGCAATAACAAAAAATAAGTTATACTTGCTACCTGTGGAAGGGGCATGCTGAGGTTGGTTTGAGAATGTGAAGCTTTAGGTGTTAATTTTCACCCTGAGTAAATGTTTGACTGATGGTTGACATGCAGGACATCTGTATGAGTAGAGATTTTGAACACAGTATTTCATTTGTCTATTGGCTGGTTTGAGGTGGTCATGGTTTTAGCGTTGTCTTGTCTTCTTGAGTCAATGATACCCAGGATTTATCTTGGCCGACAAAAGTCACAGTAGTCAAAATAAATGGAAGTTTAAGTCTTCACTTTCAAGTGTGCTCCATTCCATTTTTGTCTAAGGTGTAGCCTCCTTTCATCTTTGGGGGAAATCCACTGAACTGAAAAGAAAGATAGCCACATCAGATCTTGGCCAGATGCCTTCAAGAGGCATTCATTCAAAGCTCACTTTGAGTTCCAAAGTTGTGGCTTTCCTGGCTTCTGCTCTGTAGTGTTATTGCCTTTCTGTGTCTTCTTATAAACAAAATGGTGCACCAAAGGGTACATTTATCACGTAAGAAAGACAAATTGCAGAGGCATGGAGGTGAATTTCATTAAGCTGAAAAGCTTTCTCTATATTGTGACTTTTGCTACTGGCTTACAGTAACTCATCTACCTAAAATAATTGGAGAGTCAAAATTCACCTATGAAATGGCTTTACAGTTTTCCCTTATATACTCTCCTTTCCTCAAGTCCTTCCTCTACTTTCTGATACATTTTTTAAATTACCTCAGTTGACTGTACCACAAAATTTCTTAAAATTTTCTTAGTTAGTAGATATTTAAAGAATTCTATTGTAATAGCTCCTAGAATGCACCTGAAGTGGATGTTAAGGTGGAATCCGGTGACCATTTAGTGCACCAAGTGTCAGGGAAATATGAGGAAAGTCAACCTAGGGTCATATCCTGGCCAGAGATAAAAATATGCTCAGCTCATGCGGAGAGCTGTATTAAGCTATCATCCTTTGATGGGCGTCACGGGAATAAACACGGATGCGTTTGCATTGTGCAGATGTGCATGACTTCAGACTGGAATGTTGTCTGTTTGCACTAGGGATATTTCCAGACTCAGTCCAAGACACAGGAGTGTTGACAGGGAGCTCTGGGTGAAGTATAGTGTAAAAGACCACTGGGAAGTTTTCTGTCACCACAGCCAAATGATTTCGTCTACAATAGAACAGAGTCCATTCCTTCAGATAAATGCAAGCAATGAGGTTGCTCTCTCTGGCCCGTTTCTTTCTCCTCTGCGGTTTTTGGTGCATGTTCAGATAGGCATACACATATGTGTGTGTATGTTATGCAGACATATGTTTTGATACCAACAGTCATCTAGAAAGTCATGCCTCGTTAACTCTAAAACTTTATCCTTTTGCATTTATACTTGGATGTGCAGAAAGGAAGCCTTGTCTTGTCAAAACAGTGCTATCTGTCTAAATGAGGGAATGTGTTAAATTAGAATCCTCAGTCATTCTGACATTCATCATCACCCCCAAGCTCTATATTCTCTCTCTCTCATACACACACACACACACACTCTCACTCTATACTGGTGGTTGCAAAAGTACCAAATTTTCTTATAAAAGGGGAATTTCCTGACTCATTTACAAACAGAAGTTTATTTTCTATCTAAAATCAAATAGTCAGTGTTAAAAGCATTAGGGCCTCCAAAGTCAATAATTACCCTAACTCATCACTTTGCCCTTCACTTAACATAAGTCACTGTGTCCTCCTCCATCCATTAGAGAGAGATACGTTATCCATCCTCTTTTTTTTTCTGGCCATTAATTCACCCTACCAGGATTTTGGCATAGGGTCAGACATAGATGTATAAACAATTCCATTCAATTCCGCTGAACACAACCAACATTTCCCAAGTGTCTATTTTGTGCCAACCTTTGTGCTAAGCACTCTAGTCAGTATAAAAGTGAAGATTCATGGGCCAGATTTTATTTTCCTAAGGAGTCTCCAGAGATACTTTAAACTCTTAGTCATATGATCAACAACATTTACTGGGCATCTGTGGGGTATAGGAACTGGCTAGTTGTAGTTGTGAAGTGTATATTTCAAATGCCTCATCTAACTTCTTGGATACTCATAAGACCTTTTCATTCCATCAAGCATTTGCAAGCATGTGGTGATATGACTGAGGGAATTGAGAAAGGCTAAATAAATCACCTGTTTCAGAGTTGCATGTGAATGGGGAGAGAGAGAAAAAGGATATTCTTGCTCATTATGGGGGCAGCTTAGACACTTAGTGATCATCAGCAATCAGCCAAGTCCTTGTGTTGTGTTTGGCTTGTTCTCCATAGTAATGACAATATGTTTGCATTTGTTTATTTGGGCTAGCTGACCCGGCCCCTTTCATGGCCAAGAAGAACCACTTTTGAGATAGCTTGGTGACGAAAAGGGTATTGGAATCAGGCAGCTAGATTCAAGGACTAAGCTTCATACATGTCATTCAATGATTAATCACCAAATAGTCATTTAAGGTACCAAAGAGACATCTAAAGGGTATCTCAAACTAGGATGATCTAAGAGGATAATAGGATATTGCAAGATATGGATTGAGATCTTCTCTTTCCTTATAGAATACTGAGGAGTGCAAAGGTTACAGTAGAAGTGGTACCTTGTAGAGAATAAAGTTATTAAGTTCTCCAATCCTAAATCAAAAGGAATGTCTGGTTCTTATCCAAGCCTCCCACTCAGTTCCTGGATTGAGTGGAATTAAACTTGTTTGATGATCTTTGACAATGGGAGAAAAAAGTGGAGGACTGGAAGAGTCAGGGGAACAATGTTCAAGAAGAGAGGGAAGAGGAAGAAAGCACTCGATTAGTCCTCTTCCCTCAAGCAAATGGAATTTGAGGTTGGTGTGCAAGTGAAAGTATTCAAAACGTTTGTGGGTACCTGCTGTAGGAGGAGACTGCCACTCATTCCTCAGGTGGCTAGCCACAAAGACAGCAGTGTTGCTGATGCATCCTGATGCTACTAGAGTGGAGAAGAGAGCACTGTGAGGAGGTAGATTAGTGATAAGGCCAGGCAGAGTTGTCAAGGCCCACTTCTTGGATGTTTGGCTTCTGAGAGGTATGGAAAATAGATCTCACCACATTCTAGGCCCCTAAATCAGGATAACGGAGGAAAGAAGAGAAGAAACACTACAGCTTGTTGGGAACCAATGTAGCAGGGGGCAGAGAGAAAAGCATAGTGATGCCACTGTCTTGAGGTGAGTTGAAAAAGGCAAAATATCGCAAGAGATGATTAATGTGGAGGTTTGCTGCATGGGATTGAGTCCCCTGTCAAAAGAGTCATTTGAAGCCTCCAGGTGCCACCTTAGAACTACACATAAGAAAGTGGACCAGAGTGATGAACAACAGAAAGGGGAAAGCCATTTGTTCCTCTAACCATGGCTACCCAAGTAGTTAGATTCCTGTTGCTGCTGTAACAGATTACCACAAACTTAGTGGTTATGACAACACAAACTTATTCTCTTATAGCTCCAAAGGTCAAAATCCAAAATGAGTCTTAAGAACCTAAAATTATGGTGTCATTCAGGTTGGTTTCTTCTGGAAGTTCCAGGAAATAATCCATTCGTTACTTCTTTCAGTGCCTACAGTCTGACATTCCTTGGCTTGTGGCTCCATCACTCCAATCTTTGATATCATCGCAGAGACTTCTCCTGACCCTGAAGTCTCCTGCATCCCTCTTACAAGGACACTGTGATTATATTGGGACCACTCGGATAATCCAGAATAATATCCCCATCTCAAGATCTTTAACTCAAAATTATTATGTTGAAGTCCTAAGCTCTAGTACCTTAGAATGTGACTGAACTTAAAGATATGGCCTTTAAAGGGGTAATTAAGTTAAACTAAGCAAATACTAACAGATCTGAAGGGAGAAATAGACAACAATACAATTATAGGAGAGGACTGCAATACCCTACTTTCAACAATGGATAGATCATCCAGACAGAAAACTTGTAAGGAGGCTTTGGACTTAAACTATACCTTAGACCAAATGGACTAAATGTACCTATACAGAACATTCCACACAACAGCAACAGAATACAAATTCTTCCCAAGCGCACATGGACTATTCTCCAGAATAGATCATACATTAAGTCACAAAACAAGCCTTAGCAAATGCAAGAAGATTGAAATCATACCATTTATCTTTTCTGACCACAAAGGTATGAAAGTATATATCAATAATAGGAGGAAAACTGGAAATTCACAAATGTGTAGAAATTAAGCACACTCCTGTGCAACCAATGGGTCAAAGAAGAAATGAAAAGAGAAATCAAGAAATACTTTGAAACAAATGAAAATGGATAGAAAATATACAAAAACTTATAGGATATAGCAAGCAGTTCTAAGAGGAAAGTTTATAGCAATAAATGCCTAGATTAAAAAAAAATCACAAAAAAACAACCTAACTTTATACCTCAAGGAACTAGGAAAAGAAGAACAAATTATGCCCAAAGTTAGCAAGAGGAAGAAAATAACAAAGATAAGAACAGAAGTAGGTGAAATAGAGACCAGAAGAAAAGACCATCCAAACTAAGGACTGGTTTTTTGAAAAGATAAACAAAATTGATAACCTTTAGCTAGAACTAAATAAGAAAAAAAGAGAGAAGACTCAAATAAATAAAATCAGAAATGAAAGGGAGACATTACATCAGACACCACAGAAATACAAAAAATCATAAGATATTACTGTGAACAATTATAACCTAACAAATTGGACAACCTGGAATAAATGGATGAATTTTTAGAAACATACAACCTACCAGGACTGAATCATGAAGAAAGAGAAAATTTGAACAACTCAATTACTAGCAAGGAGATTGAATCAGTAATTAAAAATCTCCCAAAAAATCTCCCACCAGGACCGGATGGCTTCACTGGTGAATTCTGCCAAACACTTAAAGAAAAATTAATACCAACCTTTCTTAAACTCTTCCAAAAAATTAAAGAGAACATTCCCAAACTAATTTTGTGAGGCCAGCAATACCCTAATACCAAAGCCAGACAAGGACACTACAAGAAAAGAAAACCACAGGCCAATATCCCTGATGAATATACATACATGCAAAAATTCTCAGGAAAATACTACCATTCCAGATTTAGTACCACATTAAAAAGATCATACACTCTCATCAAGTGAGATTTCTCCCTGGGATGCAAGTAATTGAAGAGCACACAAATAAATGCAGAGATATCTAACATTCATGGATCAAAAGAATTACTTTTGTAAAAATTTCCATAGTGCCCAAAGCCATCTTTAGATTTAATGCAATCTCTGTAAAGATTCCAATGGCATTTTTCACAGAAATAGGGAAAACAATCCTAAAATTTGTATAGAACCACAAAAGACCCTGAATAGACAAAGCAATCCTGATAAAGAAGAACCAAGCTGGAAGCACCACGATTCCTGATTTCAAACTATCACAAAGGGATAGTAATCAAAACAGCATGCTACTGTCATGAAAACAGATTTATAGACCAATGCATCAGACTCAAGAGCCCAGAAGTAAACTTATGTGCAAACAGTCAACTAATATTTGACAAGGCAGCCAACAATACTCAATAGAGAATGGATAACCTCTTCCATCAATGGTGTTGGGAAATCTGGGTCTTTTAAGACTTAAATGTAAGACCTGAAACCATAAAATTCCTGGAAGAAAACACAGGGAAAAATCTCCTTGACATTGGTCTTGGAATGACTTTTTGAATATGACACCATAAGCGCAAACAATGAAAGCAAAAAACAAAAAAGTCAGATGACATCAAACTAAAAAGCTTCTGCACAGCAAAAGAAACAATCAACAAAATAAAAAGGCAGCCTATGGAATGGGAGGGTATATTTGCAAACCATCTATCTGATAAGGAGTTAATATCTAAAATATATAAGGAACTCGTGAAACTCAATAGCAGAAAACAATCTTGTTAAAAAATGGACAGAGGACTTGAATTTATATTTTTCCAAAGAGGACATATAAATGGCCAAAGGTACATAAAAAGACACTCAACATCACTAATCACCACGTAATTGCCAATCCAAATCACAATGAGATATCACCTCACATCTCTTAGAATGACTGTCATCAAAAAGACAAAGAAGGGCCGGTCCAGTGGCACAGCAGTTAAGTGCGCACGTTCTGCTTTGCTGGCCCAGGGTTCACAGGTTCGAATCCCAGGTGCGGACATGGCACTGCTTGGCAAGCCATGCTGTGGTAGATGTCCCACATGTAAAGCAGAGGAAGATGGGCATGGATGTTAGCTCAGGGCCAGTCTTCCTCAGCAAAAAGAGGAGGATTGGCAGCAGATGCTAGCTCAGGGCTAATCTTCCTCAAAAAAAAAAAAAAAAGTTAAACATTCACCTACCATATGATCCTGCCATCCCACTCCCAAGTATTTACCTAAGAGAAACAAACACATAGGAAGAAAGATTTGTACATGAATGTTCAAAGTAGCTTTATTTATAATAGCTCCAAACTGGTAAAAACCCAAATGTCTATCAACATGCACGTATAAACAAATTGGAGTGTATCCATACAATGGAATACTACTCAGCACAAACAAACAAACAAAAAACCAAACTGTTGACACACAGAACAACATGGAAAAATCTCAAAATAACCAAGTTGAGTGAAAAAAAAGGACTGAAAAAAAATGAATACATACTGTGTGATTTCATTTATACGATTTGAGAAGATAGGAAGGAACTAATCCACAGTGAAAAAAAACCAGATCAGTGGTTGTCTGGGGACTGGGGTAGGGGTTTTGGGGAAGGGAAGGATGGAGCAATTACAAAAGGCCACAAGGAAAGTTTTGGGAGAGAGGGATATATTCAGTATTTTTATGGGCTGAATGTTTGCATCCCCCCAAAATTCGTATGTGGAAGCCCTAACCCGCTGCGTGATGGTGTTTGGAGGATGGTATTTGCAGGGTAGATTAGGTCTTGAGGGTGGGCCCACATGATGGGATCAGTGCCCTTATATGAAGAGGAAGACAGATTTCTCTCTCTCTGTGCACAAAGAGGTCATGTGAACACACAGCGAGTGGGTGGCTGTCTGCAAGCTCAGAGGAGAGCCTTCACCAAGAATTGAATCTGATGGCACCTTGATCTTGGCCTTCCTAGCCTCCAGGACTATGAAGAATAAATGTCTGTTTCTTAAGCCACCCAGTCTATGATTTTTTGTTATAGTAGCCCAAGTAGACTAAGACAACTCTCTTGATTGTGCCGATGCTTTCACAGACTCATTAATATGTGAAAACTTACCAAATTGTATACCTTAAATGCATTCAGTTTATTTCATGTCAATGAAACTGTAATAAAGCTGTTAAAAATAAAATTTTTCATATTTGTATTGAATGGGAATTTGAGTTTTCAAAAAATCCTACTGTGAGGTTAGCTTGCTACTAGAGATGTTTAGCAACTGCAGGTTGAAGTCAAGAGAAGAAGGTAGAAGAGGCACAGGAAACAAATCAGAAGCGTGTCGTTTGATGTGAAACGTAGTTGTTACACAACCAGATTCCCCAATATATTGCAATCTGACTAAGCAGTCTGAGCTGTTGTCTCCTCATCCTTTAAACTAAAAGCCAGTGGTTATTTAGACATTTCTCTTAATGAAGAAAAGAGAGAACGTAGCTTTGAACCACTTGTGTACTTTTCAGCCGCTTGAAGCAGAACTCAACAGAAAAGAATATTAAATGTCTAAAAGATTACTTTATAGAAATGGAGGAAAATGACCTTAGAGTAGAAAAGTGGGTTCAACGCCCTGCCTCAAGGCCATTTCTTAATAAACCCCCCTAAGGAAAAGGGTAGATCACCCTTATCTTAAAGATCTCCAGCCGTTTATGATTCCTAATATAGAGGGACACAGCAAGCGAATGAAAGCAGCCCTGGCCTAGGATTCTCATATCTCTGATTGTCTTTGGCTAAGCTACTCGGCCTAAGTTATTAATTACTGCATACATGAAAAGGGGAGATTGCGCCGGTTGGTCTTCCCTGTGATGATCTGCTTTAGTGATCGGTAATCCAATGGTGGAATGAGTTAGGAACTTGAAGGTGTAACAATGCCTGGTGCTCGAAAGCTCCGTTAGTAAATGTTCAACATAGCCCTGCTCTCCTTCAGCATGCTTCACCCCAGTTTCTCAAGACTGCTTCTGTTGCACTATCTTCATCTTATTTACATTTTCAAATACAGGCCAACTTTGGAAAGAACAATAAAATTGGATTTGTTTTATATCCGGTGTATTTAATGAGCCTTCTCCCCTTTAATCTTTATAAGTTACAATAGGACAAAATTAAAATGATTCTCATATTGGAGGAGTTGTTCTGCCATTGTGAGAGAGAACAGATTATTCCAGCCCTCTTTGAACATCTGGAATTTTTCTTCTTAGGTAAAGTAAAGGACATTCACATTTCCAGAAATATTAATAGCTTTGATTTGAGGATATACTAGTCGCAAGGTTGAGGCAGGAAATCCAAAGACTTGTTCTCAGAGGGAGAATCTTGGTTTCCTTTCTTGGCCCCACCATAAGAATGTTTTACTCTGAGAGCTCAGACCCATCTCCTAGCATTCCTGCGCCCAGTAGTTTCAAGGACAGTGATAAAGCTCAGGAAGATTCCAAATAAGGATGATGAGTCAAATTCTTGAAAAGCAGTTTTTTTTGGTAAGTCGAATGGGTTATCCCAAATGGGAGTGCATGAGAGGTGAGTGAAATGGATTATCCGTCTTTTGAGTGGAATGGGTTATCCATTCCACGCATGGGCATGGCAGGTGTGTGTTGATGGTAATGAGGAGTCCACCTCTGCCCCTCCCACTTGCTCTTCCAGCCTGGATACAATGAAGCGAGGAAGGCTCTTTCTAGAGCTCATGACTGTAAACAGGCTGCTTCCCTGATGCAAGAAATGTTTAATAATGCAGCATCGCTGGGACTGGCTGTACGCCTGCCACGATACTGGCCTTTCCTTCTGGATATTATCAGGTTCAGTCTATTGTTCAGGCACCAAACCTTCTGACACCTATTGTTATAAATGACCCTGCTTTTTTGAAGCTACTCATCATTTCCATAAATGGAACAACTCTTCCTCGTACAGTGGGTATTTCCTTTCTGTTCTTACTCAGAACATGAGATGGACAGTCCTAATAACTGCAGCTCTGTGGTGTGGTAACATGCCAATAAGAGACTCAACTTTCAAAATTAGATGAGACGAGACTTACTGAGAGTTCAGTTGCCATCAAGAACTTCACTTCTAGACAGCCTGCCAAACACACATGTGACAGCACTAGCAGCAACAGTAGCCAAAGAGTATGAACAAATTCAGGTGACAACTCAATTCTCAACTTTCTCTCCCATGGCAAAGGTTCATGTGGCATGTGTGAGTGTGTGTGTGTGTGTTTGCGCATGTACTTTTGAGTGGGAAGGACTGATTAATATGTAATACTCTATGTAAATGAGGATTGTCCCTTCCGAGTACTTATCTACTCATTAAATTGTTTCACCTTGTTTGAAGCAGTGCTGCTCTCTGCAGTGTATGTATAAACAGTCTAGCACTTGGCCTGTTGACTTTAGAACCATTGTGCACAATTCTAGTGGCCACAGTTATGTTATATTTTGAATGAATTTTGCCTCCTGCAGTTGTGTGGTAGCTCTGGCTATCTTGCTTCCTGCCGTCAATTCGATGCTCTGTTTTTCTAAGCAGGCCTTCTTATAGAAGCCACTGTTTAAGGGCTTCTGTGTCTCACTAGAAGTGCCTCCGATGTACGCCTCACTAGCTAGGTTTTTAGCTACAACCGTGCCCCAGCAGCGATTACCTCTTCCCCACCATCTACTCTTGTGCTTTGTTGTCTCCTGAAACAGTGTGTTCGTCCATCCATTCTGCTTCCTTTTAGCATCTGTTTGGGATTTTTTTTTTCTGTAATGCTAAAGTGGGAAGGGAACTTTGCAATTAAACCCCAGCTGTGCCCTTTACTAACTATGAGATCATAAACTCTCCAGGCTCAATTTCTCCATCTGTACAATGGATATAATAAACCAACCTCCTAGGATTATAAGATTAAGATGGGTGCTGTGTCGACTCTGTGAAGTGTCAACTTGGCTAAACCACATTTCCTAAAATTTCCTTGCTTGTATGTTTCTGGATAGGGCGGACCACAGGAGAGATTTTTCAGTGAGCTTTGGAGGATGCAAGAGAAGTAGTGTTATAATCCAAACCATTTTGTAGCTCAAAGATATTGTTGCTTATGTGCTGGCTTACCTCATTGGCCAGGTCTGTAACTGCTCCCCCTTCTGCTGGATCCTCCTTCAGTTTCTCAGATTCTGGATCCAAGTTGTATGTTTAGCTCTGTGATAAAGGGGCCAAGCTTCTGGAGGACACCCATTTATCTAGATAAGAGGCAGCAGCAACTGGTAAGCTTGAGTCCATAATCATAGGCTCTAACTTGTACCTGTGCCTTCCGGTTTGTCCATGCTCTCCTTCACTTTACCTCTATCTTCCCCTCCCTACTGTATTCCCTGTGGACTTCAATTTCAGCATCAGATCTGAAAACAACAGCCTTACAGGGACTGCTTAATCTGCTCCTGCAGTCGAATAACTTAAATATCTATAACAAATCCTTTTTAAACCAACACACACAAAGTTATATCTTTTAGTGATTTGGTTTCCCTGATTGAAACTTAGCTGACACAGATACGATCTATAAAGTGTAAAATGCTGGGATTATGGAAGGCACTCAATAGCAGATGGGTGGATAGATGGATGGATGACACAGACTTACTGGCCCAGATGAGGATGGAGAAAGCGAAAAGGTGGAAAGAAACTTAAGCTTATTGAGCATTACCATATTGCCAGAAACTATGCTATGTGCTGAGGACACAGTTGCGTAAAAGTCAGACTAGGTCATTGTTTTCATGACAATTGCAGTTCATTGGCTTCATTTATCTTTGTTGATAGCTTGCCTGAATTCCTGATGATGATTATTTAAAGGCTATATGGCATATAGATAATGTTGAGGTTATTAAAGAAGGCAAATGAAACGTACATACCTTCCTGTTCTTTTCCTATACCTTGGCATCATGTCTGGTCTACAGTACATGACCAGTAAATGTTTAATGTATGAAGGAAGTCTAGGTTAGGTCCAGTTCTCTCGGGCACCAACAGAGACTGGGCATCCATTTCTCTAGGAGATATTGGGTGCTGGTGAGAAGCAGTCTAGCCACACTGATCAGATTTTCTATTCCCATTATTATTCCCTTCCTCAAGGAACATTCTGAACAAATAGGAAACTCTAGTCAAGGGTCTGGCTTTTTTGCTGACATAATCTTTAAGCAGACAGGCCATTTATCTGGCATAAGCTGGTTTATGATCTTGAATTCTTCAGAATTGTCATCTCTTTGGAGTATGATGTTGACTTAGCAACATTTTTATAACATATTATATGTCTCTAAAGTATAGGATATCCAGAGGAAAATATACATTGTAAGTAAGGGATTGGTAAGGTTAGTGCTTACTAGGGGTTAGGCTGAAAATATATAGCAAAACTATGGCACAGGCAGCAAGTAATCAAAACGGGTGTCCGGAGTCCTGGACATCCCCTGCTTTGCCATGTCTTAATCCTTTAGGTTCTCAGCTCCAGGAAGATTCAAGAGACCCTGGGGAAGAGTCAGGTTGGTTGAAGATTTAGGTTGATCCTGAGGAAGAGCCTGGGGCTCAAAATGGAAGCGTGTTAATATTAGTAACTGACACAGATGAACTCATGCGCACTAGCTAAGTATCAACTCTGTGCTCATTCTAGTTTTCTCCACTCCAGGCGTGTAATTCTGGCTACTGCCAGAAAAGTTTCATAAAGTCTATATTTGTAACAGTAACCCAATGATTTTATAACTTAGGACTTTACAAAGACACTCAAAGATTTGTTGAGAATCATTGACCCCATACTTTGCAATACTGTAAATTAAATGTAATAGAGTTCTAGCATAACGTAGGCATCTTATGAAGAAAATAGTCTATCTTTTGGTCTAAATTTCTTCTCTTTGGGCTTGGATTCCACTGATACTTTTCTGGATTCCATTATTGTTGCACGTCAATGTGCTGAATGGTATCATATGCTTGGTTCTCATCTATCTCTCCGTCTCTGTGACATACTCGCAGCCTCCCACCCACACACGCACATACACACGCCTCTCATCTTCCACCTCGTGTGAACTTTGGAATTGTCCAGCTTACAGCTCCTGACAGAAGCAGTTCATTAACTGACTTGTGAAGCATCACCTACACTGGCACAGTTGAGTATGGAGCAACAGATGCAAGGGGGCCCTTATGCAGGTTTCTGGAGCTCTTTCTGTGCCTCTCTCTCCTCTCCAGAGCTCTGCCCCTCAAATTGCAGCCCTTTCAGCCTTCACCACCTCTGATCTCCCTCAACTCAGTGAGATGGTTGCATTCTGCTCCGTTATCCTTCCTGGTCCACACCTGCTGCACCTCCAGGTGGAAAACCAGGGACTCCCACGGGGCTTGTTGTTCCTTCCTCTCAGGGATCACAGTCCTAGGATGAAGGTCATCTAATATCTGAAAACTGTGGATTCATATATTTTATTCAGTTTTCTAGTTGTTTCTCGTGGGGTGGTGGGTCAAGTCGGGTACTAGTAACTCAATGAGGTAGGATCCGAAGCATCACCCTCCTTTTTGAACTGAGAATAACTACATGGTGCGCCCCACGGGTGCCTTCTTAATCTGCCTGTTCTCCGCGGGTGTGCCCACCCTTCTCAACATGCTGTGGCAAAGGACAGTGTCATTTAAGCTCCCTTTGGAGGAAAGAATCATTTCCTAATTAAAATCCAAATTGAAAACTGCTTCCTTACTTTGGGAAGAAATATGGATGCTGTGATCCCTCTGCCTTCCTGTGGAGAAATATCATTAGGCGACCTCCTCCCTCCCGGCTATGACAGCCTGGAATGTATGGGTGCTCATTCTTTAACATGTTCATGCGTGGTGCATGTCCTCTCACGGGTGCCCTTGCAGAACCTCAGGCTCGACAAGGAAACCCTTCTATCTACAGAGAGGTGTCTCTAGAGGCCTCTCCACCTTGCTGCAGGGAGGGCTGTTGAAATAATATCAATGACTCACATTTGTGAATCACTTTACGGGTTAAAAAGCCTTTCCCATATCATTATTTCACTGAATACTCACAAGTCATCTACGAGGCAGGCAAGGCAAGTAGTATTTTGCAAATTTACCGGAAAGGAACTAACAGTGAAAGACTCCAAATTCTGCTTCATGTGGTTTCACATCTTTATCCTGAGTCTCTTTGGTACCATTTGTCATGAGTGCCCCTTAAATGATAAGTGCTTAACGTGACTGTTAAATTCATAGGAAGTAATAGAAATCCAATTTTGCTGTTTCAACCAGCTTAATTTTTAAAAAAACAGCCTAGGTTAATTCGAAAGTGCATTGCAAATGTTCTCTCTTCTCTTTGATTCTGTTAGTCATGCCTGTGGGGAGCTAGGCTTTCCACATGGTGAGGCCATAAATCAAGCGCCACCAGGTGGCAGCTTAAACAAATTGCCAGTATAGCCTCTGGATGGAAATAAATAACTCCAGTATGCCAACTTTAAAAGCCTTGTTGCTTATAGCACATGATCGGAACGGCCAACATTGCTGTAGATGTACAAGAATAAGCAATGAGGTGCGTCCTAGGAGACTGTGCGTGAAATGGTGTAGTAGGCACCGTTGGTCTCCCTACCCAATCCTCATACTTTTTCTCTCGGAATTATTCCCTGGCTTTCTAATTTAGGAGTGACTCTCTAGGAAAGACATTTAGTCAGTCAATTAACAAATGTAAGGTTTACTGAGTACTCACCACGTGCCAAGCTCTATGCCACACCCTGGAGACACAAGCAGGAAAAGCAAATCTCAGAGGAGACGTTAAGTTCATACCTAATTGCAGCAGCTTTTAGAAGGCAGTGAAGAGAGGAAATCTCACTCTGAGATCCTGTTGTGAGTGAGTTTTACCACTTACAGGTAACTGAGCTGTGTGCAAAGGGAATTGTCTTAGGGTTCCCTAAGAAGAATGCAGTCCCTGGAGTCTGTGGGCAGAGACACTGAGTCTTCTTGTCAATTCCTTCTTTATGAAAGGAGAGCTTTGAGTACCCTAGGTGGCTGGGAGAGGTTGCTGGCTAACAGGACATCAAGATGAACAATATGTCCCCACCGATGGGAGAGAAATGGGCCAATAGCAGGGGACAATAGATCCTCCTATGTGAATGGAAGATTTTGATTTAATAATGGTAATGATAATAACAACAGCAAAATTAATATCAGCTAGCAATGATGGTATACCTAACATGAGCCAAATATTGTATCAGATCTACCCACACGCACACAAGGTAACTATTATTATCCGCTTTTACAAATAGTAACACTGAGGCTCTGGCAGGTAAGTTACCTGCCCTAGGTCACAGATCTACTGAGTTTGAACTCACAGTATCTGACCCAAAGTCTCTGCATTGACCCCCCGCCAGTAATGTTAAATAATATTGACCGTGTGCCTGCTCAGTGATGTTTTAGCTGATGCTGAGTATGTTACACTTATTGATTCCTCTTTTTCTTTTATTAAATGTGTCTTCTGACGCACTCAAATCAGCATGCTTAGAAGCGGGCAGTTAGTGTAAACCTGCAGAGCTGTCTAGAGTAGAGATTGCTCTCCCATTCTGAGTGAGGGGCTTTTGCCAAAAAAGTAGGCAATTCCCGTAAAGCAACGTTGGTTGTTCGTGTCAAGAGCATTGCTACAGAAGAATTAAGTGAATAAATGTTAGTTTGCAGTAAAATGGAGTAAAAAGCAGAGGTGAGGGGCAGGAGATGGTAGTGGGAGAAAAGAATAGTTATTAGTCTATTCACAGCTTCTCTGTGGCCTTTTCCCTGCTATCTGGCTGGACCTGGTCCTGAATAAGTAGCTGCAAGTGCTGGTTGGTATCTTGGCTTGCTCAGTAAATATGTCCGATGGGCAGAGGAAAATGATTATTTACCACTGCACTGTTATTAGAAATTGAAGTCCCCTTATAACAGAAGCAATTTTTTGGTTCCATTGAGCTGCAGTTTGTTACCTTGTGAAAAATAAAGGCTGTGCAAAATATATACCCTGAGTATGAGTATTTCAAACTTTAAACCTTCAAAGAAAATTCACATTTTTTTCCTAATTTAAGGAGATATGACCATATATATATATATATATATATAATGGAATTAGGAAAAATTAGAGAATTTTGGAAATCAAGTTAACCTAATTTGCTAATTTCTTTATTTTTATCTTGGAGGAGACACACACACACTCACAGCCTTTGTTCAGCTAGGGCAATGGAAGGAAGCTGGCCTGCTTCACTTTATAGAAAAGTTAGGGGAAAAAATGGACTAATATCCCTATGGTCCTTACCTGCAGCTCCCTCCCAGGTCCTGCCTTATCCATCTATGGCCTAGCAATGACATATTGGCAGGCGTCAAGACTCAGGGGCCTGGGGGAGTACAGCACCAGTTCCAGCCTTGGTTTTTCAATTTATGTTAAGGTTACTATTTGTCCATAGGCTGATTTTACTTAGGCCTCCTGCCTCCAGGCCTGTACTCATTTGTGAGGCATGAAATAGCAATTCCCTTCAAGCAGGATCGAACCTGATGTTTCATTCTTGCAAAAGTCTAAGTTGCTACAGAGACGGTGGCCTAAGGAACAAATGGCAAAGGAAAGAGTTGATGTCCACCTGGCCGGAGGGTGAGTGGTGTCTAATTAATTAGTTCATTCTCACCCATCTTACAACCAACATTTGCATTATGGGATATGGTAATAAATTAAACATGCTCCCCACCTTCAACCTACAAGGACATCATAGTCAAATAGAAGAGAAGGATTTGCAAAGGAGCAGTTTAGGTACCATAAGGTGATTGCCGTAATGTGAGGATAGACAAAAAGCTGTAAAGTACACAAGGAAGGAGCCACCCTGCCCATCGTTTTTTGCCAAAACCCTGGACATTCATTTCCATGAGTATTTCCTATCCCTTCCCATTTGTAGTTAACCAAGTCCTGTCATTCCTAACTCTACTGTCTCACAAACTCATTTAATTCCTTCCATTCCCACAACTTCATCTATTTTAGGAAGCTCCCGTCTGCCTCATGGATAACTGCAGCAGGCTCCTCCCAGGTCTCCCTGCCTTCCATTGTCTGCCACACATCCTTCCTTCCATTTCGTTCCTTCAATGGTTCTCCACTGACTTCAGGAAGATCCCCAAGGAAGCCCTGGCTGGGATCACTTCCGTGGGTCTCTTTCACTAATTACACCAATGTTTATTGAGCACCTACTATGCGCCAAAGGTCTCTGTAGTGCTAGAAAAGGTTGTAGCCTCTGGGTCAGATATTCACCAAACAAAGCTCAGCTACCTTATCTGTCAAGTAAGTTCAGAACTTTCTGTACCTACTCAATAGGTTTGTTGGGAGAATTAAATAAGGTATCTGTGAGGATGCCTTAAAAATGCGGAAGCATACAGGAAAGGGCTCGTCAGGGTGTATCCCAGGATGTTTGAGAATCTTATGGAAGTGTTGCCTCCCTGGTGTAGGAAAGAAGACTCCAATACCTTTTGAAGCAACCTGTGTTTCTGATAGTTGCTCCTCAGGCAGCTTACTGTGGTGGTTAGGAAGATCTGGGTTTAAGTACTGGATATGCCATTTACTAGCTCTGTAAAGTGGAGCGAGCTCCTTAACCTCTCTAAGCCTGAGTTTCTTCATCTGTAAAGAGAGAGTTATACAGTAGATCCCCCTTATGCTTGGGGGATACATTCCGAGACCCCCAGTGGATGCCTGAAACCACAGGTAGTACCAAATCCTGTATAAACTATGTTTTTTCCTATACATACATACTTGTGATCAAGTTTAATTTATAAATTAGGCACAATAAGAGATTAACAACAACTGATAATAAAATACAACAATTATAACAATATACTGTAATAAAAGTTACTGTAGAGCTTAGCAACCTCAGCATATGATCTTTTTCTTCCTTATTAAGTCTAGAACTTTCACCTTTCCACTTAAAGGAAGCACTTTACAGCTTCTCTTTGGCATATCCGAATTGCCAGCATCACTACTCTTGTGCTTTGGGGCCATTGTGAAGTAAAACCAGGGTTACTGGAACACAAAAACTGCCATACCGAGACAGTCAATCTGATAACCGAGATGGCTACTAAGTGACTAACTGGGGGTAGAGAATACAGCATGGATACGCCAGACAAAGGGATGATTCACATCCTGGGCGGGGTGGAGCAGGATTCAGAGAGATTTCATCACGCTACTCAGAACGGTGTGCGATTTAAAACTTATGAATTGTTTATTTCTGGAATTGTCCATTAATATTTTCAGACTGAAGTTGACTGCTGGTAACTGAAACCACAGAAAGCTAAACCATGGATAATGGGGGACTACTGTAATCACAGCCACAATTTGTTGTGAGGATTAAACGAGAAGATGTAGGGAAAGCATTTAGCTTGATGCTTCGCATGTAAAAAATGCTCAGTAAATACCGGCTACTATTATTTTCCTTTCGGAAACCCAGGCATTTCATGGGGCCAATGCACAATCAAGAGTGCGAAAGGTGTGTTGGTAAATTTACTGGGCTTATTTACATCTGTAGATGTTTGGCCTTTTTCCTCCCCCATATTCCCTAGCTCCAAAATCCTTCTTTCCTGCTCAAAATATGTTGTTTTTAAGTACCAAGACTCTGAAGTAGAGGGAAGTCATTTCAGAGAGGGAAAAAAAAGTCATCTGTGACAGTCGAATCTGCACAGAGCAGATCTGCCAAGCAGAGGGTCATTAGCGGAGCAATTCCCGGGCAGGTGGGCCCAGGTGTGGGCTGACAAAACCAGCCCCGCGTGCGAACAAACGTGGCAGGGCAGAGGTTCACAACTTGTAAAGAGCGAGCCCCCTGCTCATGGATGACACATGAAGAATACTGACTTCTCAGACAGAGAAAGCATACAATTTGATTTGAAATATATGTTTACATATGGATATATTTCCCCCTCTTGGGCCTTAACAAAAAGACCATATTTTTTAAAAGGTTTAACTTTTTCCAAATCTAAATTGGGGTTGTGTCTAAGTTAATAGCACCCTGGGAAAGATGTATGGCTGACCCCATTCTGCAAGCGCTCTCCGGAGACTTCCTTCGGAAACTCCTGCCTGACGACAGAGCAAGAGACAAATCTGCTGAGATCGTTTATGCAAAAGGAAACATATTTTATTTACAACACTACTAATCAATCCTTCCGACTGCATTTTAAGTTCCCCCTCTGTAAATAGGCAGTAGGAAATCTCATAAGGGGATTGTATATGTGGCGTCACTGAACATGCCTGTCTAGGAGACGCACCTGAACAGTACCTCTGGGGAAAGATCTGGAATGAACCCAGAGGATTCTCAACTCAATATGACCTGCCACGGCTTCTGTCTCCCTCAACCTTTTGCATTTCTTTACTCAGTTAAAGAAGTATGTTGCCTAACGCGCACTGAGCAAAAAGCCCGTGATGTAGGTTTTCTTCCTTCCTTTCTCTCACTCCTTCCTTCTTCGTCCTTCCCTCTGTTGCTTCTCATCTTTCTCAATTGTTTTCTCCTTTTCTGGCTCCTTTCTTACATCCTTTCCTTCTCCACCAGTTTTCCCCTTTCTTTTCTTTCCCACCTTTTTCTTTCTTTCTTACCCCCTCTCAGGCATTCATTGAGGAAGGAAGAGACTTATTCTTTAAGGGTTAAACAGGATGGCCACCATTTTCCAGGCTGTCTCAGTCCGGTATCAGAGAATGTGGGTCCCTCTGCTGTTTAATTTAAGTTTTTAAAAAATATTGCTTTAGGGTGATTCTGATAATAGTTACACCTTGCTTTTTTGTTTGTTTGTCTTGCTTACTGTTCACAAAGGCTTTCTCCTTTCTCTTAGTTTTTATATACTGTAGGTCTGCCAGAGACAATATCTAACATGAGCTGTCTTCCTGATCTAAGGTCACTAATATTACCCAGGTCCGGGCACCTGAGAAACAGAAGATGACTGATCATTAAATTTAATTCCATAATCATTTGCTGACCGGCTGCTGTGTGCCATGTACCTTATAGGCAAAGATGAAGAAGCTGCAGACTTTGCCTGCTGGGAGCTCCCAGTCTATCACAGACGAATTCACTGCCAAGTGCTAAGTGTTAAACTACTGATATAAAAAAAGTGCCACTGGATCATAAAGGAAGGATTGATTGTTTTTGTTTTTTGTGGGGCTTTTTGGTGGGAAATGAGTGTTATGGAAAATAAAGGGCCTTAAAGAATGAATAGGATTTCTATGTGTTGTGATGGGAAGGGCACTTATGCAAAGGGAACAGCCTGAACAAAAAAATGAAGTCATAAGATACATAGTGTTTTTCTGTCAGTAGGTAGTAGTGTGTGAAAAGGGCTAAGTGTTGATAGGAGAAGTAAAACATGAGGCCAAAATATTTTGCTGCAATGATTGTGAAGGTTCCAGGTTGTAGAATAAGACTTTGTTATCTAGGCAATATGTTGTGCGATAATTCTGGTGAAATCCCTATGGAGGGGCCTGAATCGTCTATTACCCCATTCATAAGTTTTCCTTCCTGTGATAGTAGGGGTCATTACTATACTTTGACTCTTTCCTAAGTGAGATTTTTCAAACTGTTTTGTGTTTTTTCATGTAAGATTTCTGTGTTTTTGCCCCAGGGAGAAATGAGAATGTCTGCAAATCCTCTTCCCTTCTGGGATTTTGGTCCTTGCTAAAGGACCAATCAGATTCAAGCCTAGGGACTAGTTCTGGTCATAAACTCTGCTATTTGACATCCAATCTGTGCTATTTGCAAGCCTGCAAGTGTTCAGGGGCAATGTAAACGCTTGAAATTTTTCACCTTCAAGCAAAATGCTGAAAGCAATTTGGGGAATTTCTAATTAAAATTCAGGCATTTGTGCTTAATACAAAATAAAAAGGTGTGGGTAAATCTGTTGACTGGTTTCTATTCCTTGATATCCTGATTATTACCACTTCATTACAATGAAAAGAATCAAAATTCAGGTCTAGCCCAAAGAGCAGACTCTTTCCAGTTTGGGGAAAATTCCTAGACTCATTCCTGGCCATTGAAGTAGATGGAAGCTTACAGAAGGAACAGGCTGAAGATGAAAACACCTTTTAGCTGCAATGGCTGTATTGGAGGTAAGAGATGGATAGAAGGGAAATGAGGGTAATACAGGTAATAGAAGGGGTTCCAGAAATATTTCAAGGAATGGAATCGATAAATTAGGCATTCATTGGAAGTGGTGAATGAAGGAGAAAGAAGATTCAGAGGGTAGTAGATTTTGAGAATGGGTTGATACTGCTATTGGCTTCAATAGAGAACAGAGGTGAGAGAGAAAATGATCGCTGAAGAAAAAGACCACAAGTTTGGTTTGGGGCATGTTGGGAAGGGAGAGTTTGGGGCATAGCCCAGCAGAGACGTTCAGCAGACAAATGGAAATTTACATCTGGTGCTCAGAAGAGAGGTTGAGCATGGAGTGAGAAAGATTTTAGAGCAATTAGTATATAGACAATAAAATGGAAAGAATAATGTATAGGGAAGTGGAATTTTTGAATCAGGCCCCAAGTCTGAAATTCATTGTCTGGATGAAATTGCACGGTTGACAATTGACCTTTGTGGGTTTTAGCGTCTTTCTCTGCAATCTCTAAGTTCCCTTCTGCAAACTCCGTTGAACAGTGCAAAGCAATGCCTGGCTTTGTATCCTGCCTCAGGATTTGGGTGATGGGCTCAGGGAGGAGAAAGACTGAGAACCTCAGAATGGAGTTTGCAGGCTGATGTCTTTGTGATGGCTCTGATGGGCCTTGCTGTTTGGAAAACCATTTATCACGCTGGAAAATGACTTCAATTTTCAGTTTCAAATACGCTCATATATTTCAAGGAAAGAAGGAAATACAATAATTACACTAAAAATAAAAAACAACATCATCAACAAAAAGATCTACCACCAAAGATCCAGTTCATATTTGAAAAATGGTGCCAATTCCTTTGGTTCAACTTAAGTGTGTGAGGATTGTGAGGTTGCTAAAGGGTTTGACCCATGGAGTTAAAAAATAACACAAAACATTGAATTCCTTTGTCAACACCTGGCCTTAGTGACTGTTAATCCTCAGTTCCCCATGGAGAGCTTTATCTTTCACTGGAAACAAGTCCCTGCTTGGCGTGGATTAGATGTGTGATTGATGCCTCTGCTCCCCACTCTCAGCTGCAGAGGAGATCGGATGGGACCAAATCAGACCGGCCTCGATGCTGGGCTTTAGCTGGGCAATCCTCACGGATCATCAGAGATGCAACCTCTGCCGCTCATCAGTGAAAAGAGCTGGGCAGTGGCAGAATGGTGGGAGAAGTCTTGGAGAACTGTGTGCAGCTGGGGGAGCAAATCCTGAGAAGAACTCTAAAGAAAAAATCACACAAGAAAGGAGACACAGGTAAGACGGAGGGAAAATGCTATTTAAAAATCACAACTTCCATCTAAAAAAAAATAGATCTTGTTCACCCTTTTGCTCCTAAAGGAATAGAGGATCTGTGCACCTTGGAGGGTCTGAGATATGATAAGGTAGCTCTGAATGGCCAGTTTGCCAGTGAATCAGCAGTTCTCAGCTGTGGCATTCTAGCATCACCTGGAGTGCTTTATAAGCATGACGAGGCCCAGGTCCCGCTCAGAGATTCTGATATTCTGATCTAATATGCCGGGAGCAGAGCTGGAGTGGTTTTACTCAGGCAACTAGAACAGAGGTATTCCAACCTTATTTGGAATAGGGCTTCTTGGGGTGCTTGTTAAGAATACAGATTCCTGCATCTTATGCACAGTTTGATTTTCTTTTTTTAATATTGGCACCAGAGCTAACATCTGTTGACAGTCTTCTTTTTTCTTTTCTTTTTCTTCTTCTTCTTCTCCCCAAAGCCCCCAGTACATAGTTGTATATATATATTTTTATTTTTTAGTTGTGGGTCCTTCTAGTTGTGGCATGTGGGATGCCGCCTCAGCATGGCCTGATGAGCGCTGCCGTGTCTGTGCCCAGGATCCAAACCGGTGAAACCCTGGGCTGCTGAAGTGGAGTGTGTGAACAGAGTTTGATTCTTTTAAAGGGGACATGCAGGAATCCACATTTTAAATAAGTATCCAGGTCATTCTGATGCAGATGGTTCAGAAATGACACTTAGCTAAACATTAGGATTAAAAGTTTTGTTCAGTGTTGGAGACATCCTGGGATCGAGAAGGGGAATGCGGAGCAATCAAGAGGGCAAGAAGTGGGTTGCAACATGGGATGGTGTAATGAGTGATTTATTATCCTTGTGGTAGCATGAACAATAAACTGTTTTGGATGAGAGGTATTTGATAAAATACTACTAATAAAAATAATTGCAGCTAACATTTCTTGTATGCTTTACGGTATGCCAGGTACAATTCAAAGTGCTTTGCATATATTAACTCATGAAGTCCTCAAAACCACCTCTGAGCATGCGTAGCTACTCTCATTTATCTCAATTTTACAGATGAGGAAAATGAGACTCAGAGAGGTTAACTCTTTGCCCGAGGTCACACATCTAGGAAGAGGCAGAGCCAGAAAAAAGAACTCAGGAAGTCTGACTCCAGAGCCTGCATTCTTAATCACTCCACCACACAGCTCTGTGTTGGAGTCAGTAATGGTTAATTTTAGGTGTCAACTTGGCTAGGCTATGGTACCCAGATATCTGGTCAAACACTAGTCTGAATGTTGCTGAGAAGGTATTTTTAGAGGAGATTAAAATTTAAATCAGTAGACTTTGAATAAAGCAGATTGCCTTCCATAATGTGGGTGAGCCTCATCTAATTAGTTGAAGGCCTTAAAAGAAAAACAGGGAGATAAAATTCTGCCAGCAGATTTTGGACTTGCCAGGCTCCACAACTGCACAAGCCAGTTCCTCAAAATACATCAATGTCTGTGTCTCTCTCTCTGGAGAGAGTCTGGAGAACTCTGACTACACAGAATGATGTACTCTCCTTGGTAACCCCCAAAAATTCAATAAAATTCTGCTTTACAGAGTACAAGAATTTAGTGGAAACAGAAAAGCAAAGCTATGGGTGACTATGGGAATGCAACACCCTCACACCTTCCCATCCCAGGAAAAGTAAAGAAATCCTAAGAAGAAGATACTTGCCACAAAACACAAAATGGGAGTTCAAGCTAATGATATCTAAGTTTTAAGGAGAAAGAGTAATGACATCTAACTTTTTCTTTAAAACCTACCTTTTTTGTTTTATTGGTCAGTGTTGGTAGGAGTTTGTTACAAAACTGGGCCCTGTGGAATGTGAGGAGAGGGGTCTGCTCCCTCAGATGCGAGCACTAGGGCCAGTGGAGCGCAGAGCTCTGTGGTGGGCTGTCTTCACCCCCCAGAGGGCAACAGGGCCACACAGACGGTTGCTCAAAGGGAAGAGGTCCTTGGGCCCTACTCCTTGGCGATGGCAAAGGGCTTCTCCACCTGGATCTTGCCGCAGTCTGCGATTGTCACATCCTTCAGGGGCTTGTCCTGACCATCTGTCTTGGCTCTTGCCACCTTCCGCACTACCTCCATGCCCTGAAGAACTTTGCCGAACACGATGTGCTTGCCATCTAGCCAGGCTGTCTTGACTGTCGTGATAAAGACTTGGGAGCCGTTGGAGTCTTTGCCTGTGTTGGCCATGCTCACCCAGCCAGGCCCATAGTGTTTCAGCTTGAAGTTCTCATCTAAGAAGCCTTCACCTTAGATGCTCTTACCTCCAGTGCCATCTCCCCGGGTGAAGTCTCCACCCTGGATCGTGAAGTCCATGCTCACATGATGGAATTTGCTGTCTTTGTACCCAAATCCTTTCTATCTTGTGGCTAAGGCCACAAAATTATCCAGGGTTTTTGGAAGAGTCTTTCCAAAGAGACCAATGACCATCCAGCCTGTATCTTTACCTCCAATTCTCAGATCAATGCACACCTTGACAGTGACTTTGGGTCCCTTCTTCTCATCAGCTGTGGAAGGTCCTGACAACAGCAGGAAAAAGACTGAGCCCTTGATAAGGGCGGCAGCAAAGAACACCTTCATATTCGGCTCTGAGAAACGTGGCATCCACCAGGAGAAGCAAGCACAGCTGTGACACCTGATTTCTAATTACGTGAAAAACTACCACCACACATAACTCTTCATCCTTAATCCTAACTTCTTTTTTATTCATCTGCAGTAGTCTGTCTTCTGAAGTTGGACTTAGTAAAAATTTCATGAAATTAAAGGCCCAAATTATCAGAATTTATACTAATGCTGTCTTGAATCTATATAGAAGAGATTAGAAGAATAAAATCTACACAGATAGAGATATAAATACAGCTATATTCATCTAGACTTATATGGCCAGCTGTAAGGATTGCTTGAGAATCATTCTTTGGAACAATCTCTCTCTATTAACATTTTATCTTTGCTAACAAATATCACAGTTTTCACTTGTCGTGTCATAGATGCTCTTTTTCAGACACACAGCACACTTTCACTGAGGGCTTCCTCAAGTCTGACCCTCAGCCACAGGTAGAGGTGATGTTATCCCAGCCTGGGAGGAAATTACAGTTCTAATGGGGAAAGAGGATGACATGAAAACAAATATTCAAAGTAATGTGTGATAAAAGTTGCAATCATATGAATATGGAAAAATGCCATGGAAGGCAAAGAAGGGAGGAGCCAGGGAAGATCTTATAGAAGTCAAGACTTTGTAAACTGGATTTTAAAAGAAAAAGAACAGAGGCCGGCCTGGTGGTGCAGCGGTTGAGTTCTCATGTTATGCTTTGGCAGCCCGGGGTTTGCTGGTTCTGATCCCAGGCGCAGGGATTGTCAAGCCATGGTGTGGCAGGCATCCCACATATAAAGTAGAGGAAGATGGGCACAGATGTTAGCTCAGGGCCAGTCTTCCTCAGCAAAAAAGAAGATTAGTGGCAGATGTTAGCTCGGGGCTAATCTTCCTCAAAGAAAGAAAAAAAGAAAAAAAGATGGAGAACAGTTTTCCAGCTGAAGAAGGGGGAAGTGATGGTGGGGGCAGGGCTGGTGAGGTCAGTTCCCTTCAAGGGACATTTATGAATTAAAAAGACTAGGACTGGCAGATTTTGCGGGTTGTGAGGGAAAGGAAAAAGTTCAGAATGATTTCTACAGAGAAATGTATTTTTTTTGTCAGATATTGATTTTAAATGCAGGTGACCTTATGTAGTTAGATCAGTAAAGAGACCATGTGTCTAAGGAGGGGATGAATTTGACTATTTTAAGGTCCCTCTCAACTCTAAAATCCTATGCTTCTGTAGAACTTGAAATCTAAGGAAATTAAAGATTTGAGATAGACTAGAAGAAATACATGAAAAGGAATAATTTGTTTTCCTTGGCTTTAACATTGAATATTTCCTGACCAAAGGGAAATTCTGGGAACAAGAAAGAGTTATATCAATGGTTCCAGTTAATAAGGAGGGACGAACACAGGCATTTATCACTGCTTCCTCCTGAAAGTCTTTCAAAATAACCATAACCAAATAAAAGATAAAAACTACAAAGACAGAGAGCAGCAGAAGGAAAGATGGCAGAAGTGAGATGTCACCAAAATTTTGGGGATGGAAGCAGATGGGCCAGGGGTAACTGACTGAGCAGGGTACAGAAAGCAGAAAGTGAAGCAAACAGAGAGAACAGTTGAACGAGAAGAAAGTCGATTTGTGTCCACAGAACTCTGGAAACGCTCAGAAAAAGAGTCATCAGAAACCTCCAAAGGCAGGAGTGAGCAGTAGGACTGAAAACGGGGTCGCTTAAAAGTATTGAAGGAGTGACCAGAACCCTAAATACATTTTTAAGTTCTTAGTAATGGGGAATCTGTACTTTACTAACCAGACAGAAGACAAGGGTTTAATCTCAGGAGAAATTGACCCAGAAAAGTTCTGGCCTGGGAATTCCTAAGCACAGCTGGGGACAGGGGTGAGCCACCATACAGAAAATAGAGGAATATGTAAGAGTGACACCTGCCATCCTTCCTGCTGCTTCTCCTCAGCTCCTGGATTGCTGCCATCCAGGCTGATCCCCATCTGTCTCCTCTCTTCACCACCCCTCCTGCTCTTTGACTCATAGGTGCCCAGGCAGGAGATTAGATAATTTCTCCCTAGATTAACCAGTGGTCCAAGGGAACAGATGTGCAGATACTGAAAACAGCAGGAGTTCCCTGAAGAAGTCTGCTTGCCACCTTAGCATCCTTCGGTCAAGACCACCAGGCATTTGCAAAGATTGTCAGTGTCTCACTCCTAAATATGAACAGGGAGGAGGAATTGCCAGACTTTTGAAAAAACAACTAACATGAACAACACAGGCAAAAGTGTGCTATATATATATATGCAAAACAAGAAGGCTAGAAGAATTCAGAGACAATGAAGGAAACAGGAAGAAAAAACACTCTAAAAAACTCTAATTAATATACTTGTGAAAGTGAGAAGATGCACTATTCAAGCAATAAGAAAAAGATACTAAAAAGGAACATTCAAAAAATATTCACACATAGTTAATTGCATCATGATGCAATAGAAGTCACCCTTAATATAAAGCTAGCTTTGGGAAAAGGACAGAAATCTTGAGATAAATGTTAAAAGACGAAGATGAGATCCGATGTCTTTCTAATAAGTGACCCAGAAGGAGTGATAGAAGAAAATAGACAAGAAGAAATAAAAGAGCATTTGCGAGAGCTGAAGGCCCTCCCAAGACTTCAAGAGAAAATGGCTCACCTGGAAGCCATATTGAAAAGTGAGACTTTATATCCATATTTTTTCTTTGTAGAGCTTCACAAATAAAGAAAAAGTTAGCATATTTTCAGAGATAAAAGAGAAGTGATCTACCAAGAGACAGAAAGAGAGAGTTGGTAAGCTAGAAGAAGATGAAACAATAAATAAACAATCTGAGGATGTGGATTTTGAACTTAATATTCAGTATTCTTCAAACAGGAATCAAAATTAAAGCATCAGTCATATTCAGAAAAATATAAGACTCATATGTGTCCTTTGCTGAAGAAAAGTATTCAAGGTGGTGTCTATTAAAATAAAAGAGGAATGATCAACAAAATGAAAAGGCAACTTACTGAACAGGAGGAGATATTTGCAAATGATATAATCAATAAGGGTTAATGCCCCCCAAAATATAAAGAACTCGTATAACTCAATATCAAAAAAGCCAACAATCCAATTAAAAAATGGGCAGCAGACCTGAATAAACAGTTTTCAAAAAAAGAGAGACAGGTGGGCAATAGGCACATGAAAAGATGTTCAATATCACGAATCATCAGGGAAAACACAAATCAAAACCATGATGAGATTATTGCTTCACATGTGTCAGAATGGCTACTAGCAAAAAGACAAGAAATAAGTGTTGGTGAGGATGTGGAGAAAAGGGAACCCTTGTGCCCTGTTGGTGGGAATGTAAATTGGTGCGGCCACAGTGGAAAACAGTAAGGAGTGTCCTCAAAAAAATTAAAAGTAGAGCTACCTTACAATCCAGCAATTCCACTTTTGGGTATATATCTGAAGAAAACAAAAACACTAACTTGAAAAGATATATGCGCCCTATGTTCATTGCAGCATTATTTACAGTGGCCAAGATATGGAAGCAACCTGAATACCATCAATAGATGAATGGATAAAGAAGATATAGTACACACACACACACACACACACACTCACTCACAATGGAATACTACTCAGCCATGAAAAAGAATGAAATCTTGTCATTTGTGACAACATAGATGAAACTTGAGGGCATTATGCTAAGTGAAATAAGTCAAACAGAGAAAGAAAAATACTATATGATCTCACTTATAAGAGGAATCTAAAAAACAAAACAAAGAAATAAAACAAAAATAGACTCACAGATACAGAGAACAAGATGGTGGTTGCCAGACGGGAGTGGCGTGAGGGGATGAAAGAAATAAGTAAAAGGGATTAAGAAGTACAAACTTCCAGTCATAAAATAAATAAGTCACGGGGATGTAATGTACAGCATAGGGAATATGGTCAATAATATTGTAGTAACTTTGTATGGTGACAGATAGTAACTAGACCTATTGTGGTGATCATTTCATAATGTATAAAAATATTGAATCACTATGTTTTATACCTGAAACTAATATAATATTGTATGTCAACTGCGCTTCCATTAAAAAAAGAAAAAAATTAAAGTGAAAGAAAAAAATTAAAAAAAATAGAAGAGAGATGAACGTATTAACAATATGGGACATGTACATACAACAAAATATTATTTAGCCTTAAAAAAGAAGGAAATCCTGTCATATGCTGCAACATGGATGAAACTTAAGGACATTATGCTAAGTGAAATAAGCCAGTCACAAAAAGACCAATACTGTATGATTCTGTTTATATGATGCACCTAGAGTATCAAATTCATAAAAACAGAAAGTGGAATGGTGGTTGCCAGGGTCTGCCTGTAGGGGGAATGGGAGTTATTGTTTAATGGATATGAAATGTTAATTTGGGAAGATGGAAAAGTTTTGGAGATGGATAGTGGTGATGGTTGCCCAACAATATGAATATACTTAATACCATTGAACTGTACACTTAAGAATGGTTAAAACAGTAAGTTTTATGTTGTTATGTTATCAGTCAATCAATCATCTGTGAAAGGAAAATCTGTTTTATAGGAAAAGAGTAGTGAACAAAAAAGCCATAGAACTGATAGTTAAATCTAAATAATTACTAATTATGACACTGGAGCTTACTGCTGCTCTTAAAAGATTTTTAAAATAGAAGAGGAATAATTTTTTTTGTCTTATTTTTGTTTTGAATTAAAAAAGAGAATATCAGATCCAATGAACATGGTTGCAGCAGAAATTCTCAGCTGGCTGAAAGTGGGATATGAAAAAGCCAATGGAAATGCCCCAGAGTTGGTAATGGGAATAGGAGAAGATCAAGATGGTGGAGGATTCTTGAAAGTTGGTGAGATCATTGTTGATATGGCCAACCACGCGTGGTTCCATTTTCATGGGGTTTCATGAAAAGCTAAAAAGAGTTGGTCTAATTTTGGTGTCTGATGAGCTGAGTTGGAGGTAACATTTGATAAGAAGGGAGCAAGGCACAGATCCAGTGGGAATGATGGAGTAGAATAAAGATATGGAAGACTGGGTCAGAGAGAGACATTATAGATTTTCAAACCCTGACACACTGCAATTCGGCTTGGTAATGGAGGCCAAAGTGTTGGTTTTTGAAATAGAGAAGGTTTAGTTGTGTTGGAGTCGAGGAAATTAAGGAACCATGAAAAGAGGATGGTAGAAAGGGTCAGCAACCTGCTTGTGATGCCACTGATGAGGATGAGTGGCGCTGTGGAGGCAAGGAGGACTGTGGAACCAGAGCCCAAGTCTCAGAAGGTGATGGCAGCATGCTGGAGGATGGCAGGAGCGTAGTACGAGTGGGTAAGGTAAGAGAGGGAAGTGGGAGCAAGGACTATATCAATAGGTATGGGGGAAGAAGCAGCTTCTATTCATCCAGTTCTGTGGAAAGTGCTGAGAAGAGCATATTTTCAACGTCACAGTTAATTCAATAATATTTTGAATCTTAAATGCACATTCAAAACCATACAGTTAGTATGCTCATGTAGTAGGTTAAACTGTAAAATGTCAATATCATATGGTAATCATAATGGGACTTTCAGGGCCTCCTCAATTTCTTGAATTTTAGAGCAAAAAAAAAAGATTTTAGGGATCTTTTACATATTTTCAGTATGTCATTTTACATAACTGATAAGCTCACATTTTTTTCTAATGCAATATGGGAAACATCTCTTTCATGTACGTGTATTACTATGCACAGCAAATGGGATGCAAACCATCCAGACTATTCGTTTTCAGTTCTATATCCCAGACAGCTATTCAAACTCTTCTCAAAGAAAGTTTTAGCAAATTCTGTAAATAAGCTCTTCAAGTGTTTTGTTTCTAGACCCAAATGGAAATACCAGGAAAACAGCCTAATATAAAATATTCCAACTTTTGGTTGAATTCACTTGTCTGTGATCAGATTCAAGTAACATTTATTAAGTATCTGAGCGTTTTTCTACTTACTAGCCCATGTGCTAGTTTCATTCATTATTATTCATAGATTATTTTCTGTAATCTAACAGGAGCTCTTGATGTAATCTTATACTATTTAGTTAAGTACTGTTTCCTCATTCTGCACATATGGAAACAGGTTCAGAAAAGATAAGTGACTGGGTCACATGGAATAGACAAAGAATGGAGCCAGGAATTAAACCCAGGTCTCTTGACTGTAAGTGTTGTGTTCTTTCTGCTATTCCATGATTCTGATGAAAAATTGCATCAAGGGAAAGGTACAAGGCCTGTGAAGAGAGGGATGGAATATTTATTATGGAATTAGGCTCACTGAACGCTATCTTCTACCATGTAGAAATTAAACTGGTTTTACACATGATATTATATATGTCTTAGTGTTGAACAAGATGGCCCCGTCACTGAGAGAAGTGATGAGAAGATGGTCAGAGCTTGCTGGACTAAGAGAAGAGGGTGGTGTAAGGCAATGGCATGGACATAGAAGAAGGGAAGTATATTGCGAGGAGCACGTTGACCTAACTTCTGTGACCTCTAAGTTTGAGAACATAGAATATGTGTCTGTGTCTGTGTGGGCACATATGTGCATGCACATGCATGTGTGTGTTTATGTCCCATGACTTTTAACACGTAATTTGATACTACTGAGGAAGTACACTTTACCTGAAACATCTTATGTATGTCTCTATTATAAAATTTGAACTTATATAAAATTTGTAAAATAGACCATGATCATCTTACTGAAGGATTATTTAGCTTACCTAAGGACCATCACAGTTTAAATATTATATGATTTCTATCTGACTTTTAGAAACATTTGCTATATAAAGCAACTTACACTTGTCCTTTAGTGGTGTGAAACTACAGGCCTTTATAAGTTTCTGGAGAGCATAGCCCTTCTTTCTTATTTATCTTTATACTGAGATTCTTGATATTTTGTGGATCATGATCGCTTTGAGAATTTGATGAAAGCTATGAAAATTCTTCAGAATACATATATACATAAATGCAAACAATTTTTCATACCATACCAAGGATTCATGAACTTCTTAGCACCGATCCCTGTGCCTCCTAGGGTTAAAGACCACTCGGCACCAACCCTGTTGCAGAGCAGGTTTCATGGATATTTCTTTATGCTTCTCAACCTGTGAATATGAGATGGAAGGTGTGCCATGGAGTAATGGATCTATCATGCCCCAGCTCAACCCCATCTCCTACTTCACTGCATCTGTAACCCCAGCCAAACCCCTCACTCTGACTGAAGGTAAGGGGAGGGGGCGTAATTCTTGTGACTAAATAGTCAGTCAGTTCTTTTAATGATGCCATTTTGACATTTCTACTCTGATTTGGAAATTTTTTGATTAGACACAAGCAATAAAACTTCATTTTTTTAAATCACCAAGTGACATAAAACAAGCACTTTCACTTTGTCACCGAGCCTCACTGCGTCATTTGAGTCCCATTTGTGGAAAATGGATTAGAATGGAGTGAACTTTGGATATGAGCTTGGGATGAAAAAAATTAAAGGGAGCCCTTAAACACATTAATTATGATAAAAACCAGTGATTTGACATTTTGACCTGTCTGTTGTGTCTCAGTTCAAGAGAAATCCTAATGAATTGGATGCTGTCAAGAATGTTTCTGGGGTCAGTGGTCCCTTGCAAAGTTTGCTTTCAGGCTCAGGACTTGAACTGGTTCCATGGAAAGCTTAATTTGTAAATAGACAAACTGAGGCCATTTCCAGTTTGTGGTGCACTGGATCAAGTCAATGGACAGTCTTTTTTGTGGTAGCATATCAATTTTGTAGCAGACATTACTATTTCTCATGGAGATATTATTTCCATCTCCTTCTGGGCACAAGAGAGGATTGTGCATTCCACCCCTTTGGAAGTTGTTCTAGACCATTTGATTTTCTTTGCCCAGTGAAATGTAAGTGAAATGGAATTTAACATGCACGATTCTCTACCTCCCCTTCCATCTGCCTCACTGACCTATGGAATTCCACATGGTGGTGCCTCCATCATCTTTGATCCCTGAGTGAGGATTACATGGAGCAGAGGCTGCTGTCAATCTGCAATGGATGCATAGCGGGAGCAAGAAAAACACCTTGGTTGTTATAAACCACCGAAATTTAGGGTTATTTGTTACAGCAGCATAACCTAGCCTGTTATGCCTGCTATTAGTATCTGCTAAATTCATACAACTTTTATTTATACAATATCAACAGATTAATGAGCTAGTGACTAGGTGGACAGCATAAAACGGGGAATTAGCAGGGCCTTACTTTTAACGGCCAGCCTGTTCCTCTGTAGGAGCATCTCAGCCAGTTGTTCTGGGATTCGATTCTTGGCTCTTCCACAAAGCAAATATGTGTGTGCAAACATCCACAGCGAGGATGCCTTAGAGAATTCACAATGGCTGGGCTGGCCCAGTGGCCCAGGCAAATAGACACCATTTGCTTCCTTTCCCCTTCATTTTCTCTGAGAGCTAGACTGTACTTGAGCCACTCAGCTTTTTCCATTGGGACAGTGGTGACAATGATCTTGCTGTTCTCTGGAGGCCCCATGTCATGGTTAAGTCACTTCAAACTGTTTAATAATCTGTGCAGGTCTTGTTGGGTCATGGAGTCCCAGAACCACTTGCTCATGCATTATCTTCCACCTCCCTCGTTTTTTCCCATGAGCGGAAGAGTCTCTCAGGACCCTTTAAAGTGTATTCATCACAGGCTTGACTACAATGGGAAAGGGTTGGGGAAAGTACTCTCACCATCAGCAGGCACAAATTGAATAAATCTCAATGAGTGACAGCAACAGGTGATGAAAAGCTAATTCTTAGATTCCAACAATTCATCAGTGTCACCTTCTAATTTGATGGAAGATGATATATAGGTAGAGAGGGAAGTGTTGTCATGAGAAGAACAAAGGATTTGAATAAATAATCTTGTCTCAAAAACAGTCTCTACCATTTACCAGCGTTCTGGCTGTAAATATCTGTTGAATTCAAGTCCAGGCTCTTCACCACCCCCCCACCCCCACAATAGGAGCAGTGATATACATCTTCCGTGGTAACCCTGAAGATGTATTTCACAAAATGGGCTTTCATACACTACTTCTTTCATTTTATTTTTTTCATACTTAGTAAATATTACCACAATCCACGTGTCCAGGCATCGCTAGTCCTCAAGGGTCGCATTTTCCTTCAAAGCCCAATCAGCAATAGTCTAAGCCTCCATCCTACCTAATCCAAGAACTACAGGGTTTTCCATGATTCCACTATTCATATTTTTCTGAGAATCCCTGAAGGATGCATACATATTTCACAAATGTATCCTTGCTGTTCTTGTCACCTTAACCAGCTATCTGGCACCAGACTGCTGCTCTAATTCTCTGTAAGTTCCCCTTGCTGTTACAGAACTGTCTTCTCTGAGCTCTAGCTCTTTATCCCTACACTGCCTTTTCCCAAGTTTTGGCCCAGGACTACCCCTTTTTTCCCTCAGCACAGCAAAGACCAGGATCTGACAGGATTATCTTGAAGGCTTAGGGACAATAGAAAATGATTACAACGTGGTAGGGGTGGAGGTGGAGGAGAGGAAGGGCTTACATGCCCATTATGTTCTCATAATCCCCTCACCCTATCTTCTCCAAATGCAAGGCTTTCCAAGCAGTCTCTGTGGAAGCATCACCTGGGAACTATGTCATATGAATAGAGTTCCCTTTTAAACACAGATCTAGTAAATTGGAATCTCCGAGGATGGGGGCTTATTGAATGTATATCTTAATAAGCTCCCTATGAAATACTTAGGAAGTAGTTTCTCTGTTGGAACATTGGAAAGAAATTGTTTGGAAACTTGCACCCGACTGCCATGTTGCAGGCACCAGTTTACATCCAACCAGAAAGAATGATTCGATGATATCTTCCTGACCTGGAGTCTGAGCCTCCAACTTCTCCAGGACTAGACTTAAGAAACAAACAAACAAAATGAACAGTAGCATCAGCAGCAGGAAGAACAAACTATTTAAAATCTTTCCTTGGGGAAAACTTCGTTATTTGCCTACTCAACATTTGTCTCCCCTCTTCTTCCTTGCTAATGGAACCCCATTTGGTTGAGTAATAATGTTCCTGGCTTCTGGTGATGAATTAGGAGTGGTCTAAGTCAATTTTGACTATCCTATCTCCTCTTTCTTACCCTCCCTTCCAGCTAGGGGTAATTCTGGCAATAAGATGTAAAGGGAAACTTGAGGGGGAGGGTCTCTGGAAAAACTTTTTCTTTTCTATCTTGAATATAGATGTGACAATTGGATAATTGGATCTGTGGCAATTATCTTCCAACCATGAAAGAAAGGAAAAGAAAATTACAGAAACACTGTCAGGTCACTAGACCAAAGTCAGCAACGGACCATCCCCAGTCTTGTGATGGGGAAAAAATGAACCCCTATTTTTAAGCCGCTATAGCTGTTTCCTTGTTCCATTTTATTTTGGCTGCTAAAAGTATTCCCAATCTCAAGCTGTCCTCCCTATAAAGATAATATCATTTCATTGCTAACCATGATGATGATAGTGTTTTATACTATATTTAGCTATTTAGCTAGGACCTATTTAGCTCCTCATTATTGTGAATGTCTCCATTTCAGAAGAGAATCTTGGCTCTATCAAAAATCTCATGGTTTGTTTCCCTTCAAATTGAGGAAGAGGTTTGTCCTTAAAATTTGCTCTGAAAGTGGTTTGCTCTCCACCTCTGAAGAAAGAGGAAAAAGTGCTGTCAGTTTTGAAATACGCCTTTTCTATTTACTATCTCATCTCCCTCCATCCCTCACATACACACTCCCATTCAGATTTCAGAAATTGAGCACCCTTTACACCACAAATATATGGTATGTAAAAATCTTCTCTGGCATTATCCACAGTCTCCTAAGAAATTCTCCCACATCTGAGAAAATATTTGCAAATCTCATATGTGATAAGGGGTTAATATCCAAAAGATATAAGGAACTCATACAACTCAGTAGCAAAAAAATCCCAAACAACCTGATTAAAAAATGGGCAGAGAAACTGAATAGGTATTTTCCCAAAGAAGACAAACAAATGGCTAAAAGGTATATAAAAAAGTGCTCAATATTACTGATCATCAGGGAAAGGCAAATCAAAACCACAATGAGATTTCATCTCACACTTGTTAGTATGGTTAGTACCAAAAAGACAAGTGATAACAACAGTTGGTGAGGATGTGGAGAAAAGGGAAACTTTGTGCACTGTTGGTGGGAATGTAAAGTGGTGCAGCCACTATGGAAAATGGTTCCTCAGAAAATGAAAAATAGAACATATGATCCAACAGTCCCTCTTCTGGGTATATCTCCAAAGGAGATGAAATCAGTACCTCGAAGAGATATCTGCACTCCCATGTTCACTGCAGCATTATTCACAGTAGCCAAGATTTGGAAACAAATCTAAATGTCAGTCAGTGGATGAATGGATAAAGAAGATGCGGTAATAATATATATATATATATATATATATATATGCAACGAAATATTTTTAAGCCTTAAAAAATAGGGAGATCCCACCATTTGCAACAACATGGATGAACTTGGCGGTCATATGCTAAGCAAAATAAACTGGATACAGAAAGAAAAAACTGCATGCTCTCACTTACATGTAGAATCTTAAAAAGCCGAATACAAAAATGCAGAGAGTAGAATGGTGGTTACCTGGCGGGCAGATGTGGGAAATGGAGTGAGGCTGGTCGAAGAGTAAAGTTGCAGTTATGTGGGATGAATAAATCTAGAGATCTATTGGACAGCATGATGACTACAGTAAATAATACTGTATTGAATATTGAAAATTTGCTGAAAGAGTAGATTTCAGCTGCTCTTACCACACACAAAAAGGTAACTATTGAGAAGAAGATATGTTAATTAGATTGACTGTAATAATAATTTCACTATGTATATGTACATCGAGTCATCATGTTGTCCACGTAAATACGCATAGTTTTTAGTAAAAAATAAATAAAAACACCAACCAACCAAACAAAAAACGAATCCTCCCATATCCTCATGTATATCCATCATCTTGTTCTCTTCTCCACATCATGATGCGAAGGGATCCTACAAGCATGAGGGAAAGTGGTCTACTTCAGGCCCACGCTGTGGGCACATGCAGTTGGATCCACTGGCATTCCAGAAACAAGTCCCTTTAGGTAGGGTTCAAGACAGAGCCAACTCATATTAAATTACTCTAAAGAAGTGTTATACAAAATCCGTTCCAGAGAACATGATTTCCAAAAGGCATGTTTGGAGAAAAAAAGCAAATAATGAGAGAAGCATTGCATACTGCATCGCATCTTTAGAGATTTTTCCAGTCCTTCGCATGTTCCTGGCAACCACAAGGCCTTTAAACATGTTGTGTTTTTTGCCTAGAAATCTCTTCCCCTTCCCTCCTCACCTAAACACCTCTTCCAATTCTCAGTGCCATTCTCTCTCCTGCTCTTCCCTGGGCCGATTCAAATCTCCTCTTAGGCATGCTTATACCATTACGTACCTCTCCAAAGCCATACTACAATGATCGTTTTATGTTTTATTTGTATAATTATGTGATAAATGTCTGTATTTCCCACTAGATTGTAAACTCTATGAGGACAAGGACCGTGCCTGTTTTTGCCCCACAGAGTACCTTCAGTATCTGATACATGGTGGGCACTTAATAAATAGCTCTTAATGGAATGAATGACCTATGAGGAATATTTACATGTTGATGGTTCAGAAATATCCTGCAGTAAAGAACTCTGATTAACTTTGCTTAACTCTAGATGACCCACACTTGTTTGAGCCACAGAACCAATTTTTTCGTATAACTCTCATTAACATCCTGCAGAATAAGAGTTCTAAAAAAAGACATCTTAAAAACTCTTCTAAAGCAAGTTGGCCACACATTTTTAATGTTTTAGTGTCTGAAAGAATCTTAAAATTTATCTAGTTTAAGCCACTCATTTAGCAGAGAAGGAAAGCCACAGTGAGTAACAGTCCTTTCTAAGATCACACAACTAGTTGGCAGAAAAAAGACTAAACATCAATTCTTCTAATGTCTAGTCCAGTGATGTCTCTATGACCTTGTATTACTTCCCTATACACAGAATTATATGAAATTCAGTTGTAAAACAGAGTAGAAAAAGGAATGACAGTTTGTTAGAATTTCATTTAGAGCCATTCTAGTTTCTTTTCAGTTTCAATAAAACATTTATTTGTGACTTAGTGATGTAACATTCTTCAGACTTAGTCATCTAACATTAATGACTATAATGTTAAAACCTAAAACACTGTCATTGAATCTAATTCTTAGAGAAGATATTCATGAGCACTAAGAAATTTCAGTTTCCACTTTCTAATAAAACGTTTTCTGATCTACTCTAATCTTGCAAAGATATGGCTCAAAGAGTACTCTTTATTTCTTTACTTGTCTCATAAACCTTTGTCCCAGCAGTTGTTTAAATTATGAAGATTTTTAGGTTAAATTTGCAGGACCTCAGTGAGTTCCTGATCAGTGGTGCCGAGTTATCAAGTGGTCCATCAGTAGCACCATGGTGCTCCAACAGAGGCTGACGTTGCTGCCTCATTAGCTTGTCACTTCATCAGGGCCCCAGTGCAAAGATTCACTTCAGAGATTTGGGCTGAGAAACTTTTGTTTCACAGGCGTTCCTTTTGAAGAAGGGGAAAAGACTCAATTTCTTTGTTATATTTTATTTTTTATAGTAAGGATTACTTAGAATGTATAACATAATGTAGCAAGATAAGAAATAAAGGAAAAGATAAGAAATGGTGAGACAGAAGAATAGGTAGTAAAAATAGGTCAAAGAATAAATGAGAGGGAATTGATGAAAAACTTCTTGCCCCTAATCACAGAGAATGTTTGCAGCCCCATGTGGGTCCATTCATATAGAGTTTTCCTCCCCTTTGTATATACAGGTCCCTCTGTAAATGATTCTCAGAGCTCCCCCGTGCCAAGATTTAGAGTTCTTTGCCCTCCCTTGGTATTTATTTCTTCACCAGGCTGTACGGTGCCTTCACCTCTCCATCCTCTACCCCCTCACTCACTCCCACAAATTCATACATACACGTTGTTTTCACATATTAGAAAACAAGGTTAAGTCACTGTGGAGAGATATCATCTCAGTTTTAGAATCCAATTGTTTCTTGAAAAGTGTGATTCTTGAACTCCTAGAGATGAGAATTTAACCATCAACAAGCCATTAGAACTATTCAAAGTCATTTCCTTGCCATAGGTCAGATATAATGTACATAGAAAGCAATCCAATTTGGCAAATGTTATATGGAATCACTCCTATGTGCTAAACTGTAGTGAAAGAAACACTTGCAGACAAATCAGAGCAATCAGGAAATCAGACAAAGCCTTGAGGAGTTTTTAATCCAAAGAAGAAAAGAGAGATGGAAACTAGCATTTAGTGGCATCTTCGATCTTCTATGTGTTGGGCCCTGAGCCAATTCATCACTTCCTTTAAACTGCACAGTAGCATTTAGTACAGTGGTCAACTCCTAGGACAGCGTCTAGTAGAATATTGGACCTTTGTACATGTTTGCCAAAAGAAAGAGTGAATGTACAATCCTATGAGAAATCGAAAACTCAGAGGGGTCACATAATGGTTTGAAGTTAAGTAGATCCTACTATACAAACAGTAATGGCTTGCCATTTATTGAGTGTTTCCTGTGTGCCCAGAACTGTTAATGCAGCAGCTCACTCAACACAGCAGCCAGGTGTGTGGGCTTTGACGTTAAGCAGAGATGTGTTTGCATTTCTGTTCTACCAGAGTCACTGACGTAGGACCGTAAGACCAAGTAGCTTCACATTGCCAAACCACAGTTTCCACATTTATAAAATACATATGAAGCTACCTCTATTTCAAAGATTTTGGGAGGATTAAATGAAATATATGTAAAGTGCTTGGCATAGTGCCTAGCACAGAGTAGTACCTAAGTGACAAAACTAAAATTGGAACCCAGCTGTGGTAGGATGAATAATGGTCCCCCACGTCCTAATCCCCACTACCTGTGAATAGCAAAAGGGATTTTGCAGATGTGATTAAGTTAATGCTCTTCAGATGGAGAGATTATCCTGGATTATCTGGGTGGACCTAAAGTAATGACATGGGTCTTTATAAGAGGCAGACAGGAAGGCCATAGTCAGAGATGTGACAACGGAAGCAGAGGTCAAGGTGATGCAGCCATAATTAAAGGAACTCAGGCAACCTCTAGAAGCTGAAAAAAGCAAAGAACTAATCCTTCCATAAAGCATCCAGAAGGAATGCAGCCCAGCTGACACCATGATTTTAGTTCAATGAACCCATTTGGGACTTTGGACCTTCAGAACTGTAACATAATAAATTTACATTGCTTTAAGCGCCTAAGTTTGTGGTAACTTTTTTATAGCACCCATAGGAAATGAATACACCAGCACATGCTCTTTCTACTACACCTTGCTGCCTTCTGTGAATACAGAATAAAATAAGAAAAAAACCCTAATGTTTGGCAGCCTAATATTGGTGTTCTTTTGAATTCCTATTCTCTTGACCTGCTTGCTGTTTCTCCTCTCATGGCCAGATGATTTGGCAGGTCTGTTTCCTCTGTCTGATTGTTCCTTCTATGGCCCCTAACTTGGGAGTGACATGGAAAGAGAGAGAAAGGGGGAGGAGAGAAGCAAAGGAACCATTGGCAGAAATGATGGTTTTTTTGAGGAAAGGCAGATCCTCTGTATGTGTGGGTAATGTCTTCCTAAGCTAGAAAATGTATGCCTCCCTTGAGAGGGTTATGTGTTTCTTTACCCTTTTCCAAACATGCCTCTTCCCTGTCTCCCCCAGACACAAACCCAGAGCATTTTGGAGAATCTGGAAGACTCATCCAATGGAGGCCTAGGTTCACACTCCACATCCCCTGCATAGTTTTTTCCACTGTGTTCCTTATAAAATGCGTCCCCTAAAAAATGGTTATTGTAGTGAATATGGGGGGACCTCTCCAATATTTATTTAAAGATAGTCGTTCACTTATTCATTTATTAATTCAAGAAATATATTTTGAGAACTTTGCATCTGCCACACACTGTCATGAGGAATACATGGTGAGTAAACAGGTCAGATAAAGTCCCTTCCCTCACAGACTAAAATTCCACCTAGAGAGAAAGACAAACACAAGTAATTATACTTAAAACATGTGTCAAAAGAGTTGCAAGTTGTGCTAAATGTTTTTAAGGAAACGAACCAAGAACTGAGATAGCTAATCGGGTTCATGAGGATTGGGGTGAGGGGAGAGGGTTGCTTTAGACAGGGCAGTTAAGGGAAAGTCTCAGACACTCAAGCTGAGACTACCTTAAAGGATGAGTAGGAGGAGCCTTGTGAAGAATGAGGGTGTCATGGAAAGCATTCCAGGTAGAGAGCACAGCAGGTACAAAGCCTTGAGGCAGATAGAAGCTTTGAATTTCCAGGAACTGAAAGAAGATGGTGCAGTTAGACTATAGCGAGTGATAGCATGTTGTGAGGTGTGTTTAGAGCGATGGAAGGGCTTAGCTCATGCAGGGTCTTGTAGGGAATTTGATTTGATTTTGTGTGCAGTGGAAAGCAATTAGAAATTTAAACTGGCAGTAACATAAGCTAACGTACATTTAAATTGGCCATGCTTGTGGTTATTCGGAGAATGGATTTGAGAGGAGGAAGACTGGAAATGGAGAGACCAGTTTACGGGCTTTGCGATATTCCAGATGAGAGCTGATGAAGGCCTGAACTAGGGTGGTAGAAATAAAATATATTTGGAAATACAATAGAAAGAATTTATAAACAGATTGACTATGGGGGGCTGGAGTCCAGGCTCGAGGATCTGGGTGAATGTGGTGCCATTCCAATTGAGATGGAGAAGACAGAGAGGAGGAGGAAATAAATTTGACAAAGGGATTGGGAGTTACATTTTATGCATTGAAGTTTCAGATGTCTGGGAATTATCCAAGTAGAGCTGTCAAATTGGAAGTTGGATCTGTTTGTAAGTCTGGAATTCAGGGGACAGGTCTGGGCCAGAGAAAGAAATGTGGAAATTATTAGCATACTTACGGTATTTAAATCCAAATGATTTGTGATACAGCTGGAGAATATGTGTAGAGCAAGAAGACAGGCCAAGATGAAGCCCTGGGGAATTCATGTTGAGACATCAGATAGAGGAGGAGCCAGAGCCATGGCAATAGAAGAACGGTCAGCGAGGGAGGAAGGCAACCAGGTGTACAGGGTGGCCACAGTCCAGAGAGTGGAGTGCCGGAGCAGGAGGCAGAGGGCAACGATGCCAAATGATGCTGAAGGTTCGAGTATAACAGGGACAGAGAAGTGTTTTTTGGATTGGGCAACATGGAAATCACTGAGAGTCTTGACAAGATGAAGGTACATCTAGCTCACAAAAGATTGCAGTGGGTTAAGAAGTGATTGCAACATGAGGAAGTGCAGACAACATTTGTGTGAAGACAATTTTTTCAAGAAATCTGGTTATGATGGGGGACAGGTAAATGGGGCAGAGGCTGGCAGCGAATATGTGGACAATGGAGGTATTTTATGTGTAGGTAAGATAGGAGATGCTAAAATGTTTGTGTGCTGAGAGAATAAGCAAGTTGATGGGACAGATTGTTGATGCATGACAGAGAGTGGGTAACTAGAAGTGCAAAGTTCTTGAGAAGACAGGAAAGATTATAATCTTGACCTTCACTAACAGGGACAGTAAGAGGGCAGGGGAAGGGTGAAAGTGTCACTGATAGGAAGATGACATTGTTCCCACCTGATGGCTACTGTTCTTCAATGAATTATGAAAAGTCATCAACTGAAGGTGAAGGTAAAAGGGGGTTAGAGGGAGGTTTGAGGAAAGAGGAGAAGACATGAAGTTCTTGTCTCAGAGAGACTACAGTGAGCCTACCAAAGGATAATAGAATTCCCAGGGAGTAGTGAATGCAAATTTCAGGTCTGAGAGAATGAATTTAAAATAAAACTGGCTTTACCTCAGGGAAGTGATTTTTCTTCTGCAATGGTCAGATGCTTTAGTGGGATGTAGGAACAGAGAGAGAGGATGGTTAAGTTTATCCAAAGTTGCAGCTTTGCCAGGAGAGTACAATGCAGGGAGAGAAGAGAAAAGATTGTTGAAGGTTTTTGCAAGGTCGTGATTGAAATGATGGACCATGGAATCTGGACTGAGCAAGAGGGGACAAATAGTAGCAATCAAGTGGGGTGGTCAGTGTCCTGGGGAAAGTGATAGGCTGAGGTTTGTTGCACTGGGCAGTACGCGCATAAAGGGTGGTGGTCAAAGAGGAGGAAGTTTGAAATTGAGATTTTAGAAATGGGGCAGTTTGGGGAGAAGATAAGGCACAGGAAGGAAATGAGTGTTTGAACTACATTGAAAGGAAAATTTGTCAGAGATGAAGGGTTCAACGAGGCAAGGATGTTGAATGATTTGTTCACGAATATGTTGAAATTATCGGGAAAAGTGAAGAGACTTGCATTGAGAGTAAAACTATGAGCTGGGAGCAGACTCTTCAGTGGACTAGGATGCTGGTGGATACTGGCAGGAGGAAGGGTTAAAAGTAGTAGCTGGATGACGTATATGTCAAAGGAGTAGGAGTACGTGTGTGTGCATGGGCGTGCATGTGTATGTGTAAGGAGAAATGGTTTGGAAGTTGTGTTAGGGAACAAGGAGGGGTTTTATCCTGCCTCTGTCCCTGACGTATAGGGGATGTGAGAGGGGAAAAGCAACAACAACAGACTTCCTTTGGAGACATCTAGGCAAAGATATTAAGCTGATTATCTAAAGAAATAATGTAACAATCAGAGCACTTTTGATAGGCACATAAGCAGAGTGAAGGAGAGTCACGATAACCAACATTGGCCATGCACATCCAAATACTCTTCAGTGGGGAGGGTATTTTGGCCACACCAGCGGACCTGTGCTGATTCCCTCATTGGAAAACACATATAAGCTTCTCAGGGCTTGGTGCCGGTAAACATTTGAGTTAGAAAATGAGCTTCCCTATAGCTGACTCCGTGTTTACCAAGTGACTTTGTAAGTAAGCCTTCCTGTGGGACTTGCCAAGAGGAAGAAGGTGTGCAGGACAGTGGTTCCACGTATCAGCCCAGAGGAAGTTAGAATTCTCCGAGCAAAATGTTTCTTGTGAGTTTGTCTATATAAGCCAACCTGGTCAACTCAGGGATGCAACGAAGTTCAGATCAGAACTGCAATCTGAAATGTGGTAACTTCGTATATGGTTCTCCCGGCAAAACTCTTATGTTATCCAGCATCTTTCTTTTAAACTTCAGTAGAGATTATATCATTTACTTGTATTAGAGAGGCAAGTAAGGATCACTCATTCAGGCTTGCAATAGACTGTGTTCTATCACTTGAACAATGTACCCGGAGAATTATCAGCTGTGATCATTTACAGTCTTATAGAATCATCATTTTATGCCCCCAAACGCTTCCACACTTTATCTTACAATGGTGAAATTTCAGCTGTTCAATGCTTATAGAAATAAAATGATTAAACAAATAAAATGGAGAAAGAAGGCAGATGTGAGATTAGCCTGGGATCAGGCCATTGTCTGAGATTGTAGCTACATTTTCCTAGAAAATTTACAAAATATCCAGACAATGGGTTCATAATTGCTGCAAAAATAGAGGAGGGATAAAAAGTTGGTGGAGTGTAAGAATACTTAACTTTAGGATTATGAAACCCTGAGTGGCCCAAGTACTGGTCGTCCACCTGCTCCCATCATCAAGAAGCTTTTGGTTTCTAAATATTCAAGGAAATGTTACCTTGCAGTATTTTGGACAGAGTAAATAATGACCATCCAGGGAAAGGGACTATATATTTTTTTTAGATGTGATTCTTTTGACACTCCCTTCTACAACTTCTCTTAATAAATCATTATGATAATCATTCTTTTTAAGACTTCATATATTTGCCTGTCAAAAAGGCAGAAAAATGATTGTGGGTTCTAGACAAACAAAGCCACAGTACAATTCCTATATTATAGCAGCTTGGAAGGGGTGTGTGTGTGTGTGTGTGTGTGAGAGAGAGAGAGAGAGAGGAAATAAAAATTATTGTTGCTGTAGAGTGTTCTCCTGCAAAACAGAGCTCAGCAGAAACAAAAGATCACAAAAACAGGACAGTGCATTTGTTCCAAAAGTATTTATTGAGGATCTAATATGAATAAGGCACTGCGCTGGGTATTGGGCATACAAAAGTACACAAAAGAGACTTTAGAAAACCCTGCCATCATGGAAACTTACATTCTGGTGGAGGGCACCTGACTCTCCACCCCACTACATCAGCGAATGGGCATCCATCCTTTACTAGAAGTTTCTAACACACTGCTGTGAGAGCCAAGGGAGTTGAAGGCTTTTTGCTTTCTTGGATCAAACACAACGTGGCTGGGTACTTTGTCTTTCTAGTTGACTTAAAGGAAACAAGAAGTGACTTTAAGGTTTATTGTGATAATAAAATTTGTGGCCAATGAGGAGAAGGGGACGATGGTATTATTTCCTGTAGAAAAGGAAGTGTATCTGTAGAGTAGTGAGATTAGATCTATCAAGGTAGCATGCAAGTAAATAGGAAGCAGCCACCGAATATGATTGAAACCTTCCCTCAGCAGCGATAACATTGTCTTTTGTTCTATTGAAACTCTCATTCCATTTTCTGAGGAACAAGTATTCTCTCTTTTTCGCTGGCAGACAAACTCTCAAACACACATGGGCATTGTTTCTCTGTCCCTGTTTCTCTGTCTCTGTGTCTGTCTGTCTGTCTGTCTCTCTCTCTCTCTCTCTCTCTCTCTCACACACACACACACAGACACACACACACACACACACACACACACACTCTGCTCCAGGCCAGCTTCTTCCGTGATTCATCTCAAAGCTGCTGTCTAGAAACAAAGCCCATTTTTCTCCCTCTTATCAATCACCTTAAACTTTGAAGTAAAACCAGAAAGTTCACCAGAGTCATTTTCCCGGTTGCTGAAAATCCCATCACTGCATTTTCACACCAGGATTCTCAGGCTGCCAGCTTTGCTCTTGGGGTAACACAGGGACCGTCTCACCTTGTTTTATCTTTGCTCACATGGTGAAGGAAGCACATTAGGCAACATAGGAGCATATTACATCCACACTTGTCTCCTTGGCATCGTTTATAGATTCTGCGTCAACATTCAAAATCCTCGATGATAACGAAGAGGGTAATTAGTCTATAATTAGAAGTTAATCACAAATCTTTAAAAGAAATTTCAGCATATTGACAAAGGCTTTTCTTTAAGTGACATATCTATACATAGTTAATTAATCGCTGATCTCAAATTAGGTCACTGGAAACGTATTCTTCTAATCTCTAGTAATTTCTCATCTAGACACACTTTTTAAAAAAAATTCAGATTACATCTCTAGGTGCCCCTGTGCAGTCAAGCTATACTGCAGTGGGAGAAAAGACAAACCATACAGGACGCAGTTAATACAGTTGCTAAGAAATGACAATGGTGGAACTGATGCACCACTGGAGTCCACTTTGTGAGTGACAGGCATTTCCCCCCCAGTTCCTTAGGGAAGTTGATGAACCAGAAATAACTCATATTACACTGCACAAATGTGAATTGTGATAGGTAACACACAAGATTAATAATGAGAAAAAGAAAACAAAACAGGAAGCAGACCCGACTCTTTTTTTACTAGGTATATTCATATAAATAAATACTATCTATAATAAATGTACCTGTGAGACTGTACTAAGGCTTGGTACATGGAAATCCAATGGAGTTTTAACAGAAAAGAATATGAGGATTGCTATGGAATCACACTGGTGTTGTACTTACTAATACCAAATGCATTAGTTATGGTTAATACTGTTACCATTGCTGGCTAAACAAGGCTGCTCACACCTCTGATAATCTGCTGAGCAGGTTCCATATAGACTTTCTATCAAGTAGGAGTAAAAAGTGAAATGCTTCCTGAGGCTCTGACTGGAGTGAAAGATGATGTTGAGATTGTGAATTAAGCTTGAAACCATGCTCATTTCCAGTCAAAGAACACAGCCATGGGCAAGTACGTCAGAAGATCTTATGCCGTAGCCTGAGTAGTTGATGAAGAAGAGTCGTCCATATAGTTGACCTGTGGATGTCAGTCCCTGATTCAGACCTACCTCCATCCACCCATAGATACCTGCTCCTCCCTGTTGTCAACGGGAAGCCATTTAGACATTATATCATGGTTCTCATGCTGTTAAACAGAGGGGTTCAGGAAGAATTGATGCCCCGCCCCTGGGCTGATGCGCCAGGACTGCAGAGCTGTGCTGGTGCTAATGGTCTATAGTTCTACCTAATGCACCTATACCTGCACAGAATGTCCCCATTGGAAAGCTAAGCTGTTTTTCCGACTCTTACATGCCCTAGGAACCTGAAGTTTCTGGCATTTTATGATACTAGTGTTTACCCATTTTTAGTATGATGAAGCTGAGGCTCAGAAACATTTAGTAATCTGTAATAGCAAGTAAATGGCAAAGTTGGGAGTAAAATCCAGGCTGACCTCAATATCCACACACTAACCACTACCTGATGTTTCCTCCTGTATTCCTGAAACGGTGGCCTAGACCACTAGTTCCCAGGCCTGACTGCACGTCAGAAACACCAGCAGCCTTGTTAAAAATACAGATTCCTGAACACTCTTCCCTCTGATATTTCGATTTATTAGATCTGGGGTAGAGCCCTGGAATCTGATATATTTTTAAGTTCCTCCAAGTGATTCTGATGGAGACCCAGTTTCAGGAACTGCTGATCTTGAGCAGTGCACCACACTAGAAACTCAAATTGAGATTCCTTTATTGTTTCTTTCAATAAATATTTGTTGAGTGCTAACCATATACCAGGCACTGTTCTAGACGCTTGAAATACAGCAAGAAATAAAACAGATAAAATCCTTGCTATTGTGAAACTTATGGTCGAGTTGGGGGAGGAAGACAATGAGAAAATATATATATATATATATACTCTATCAAGCAGTGATAAATGCTATATAGAAAAAAACATTAGATCTTCTGGAGATATTAACAGTGTGGCTATAGTCAGATAAGCAAGACTGGGGGAAAAATGATAGACGAATCTGGAGAGGTGACAAGAATGTCATCCCTGATAGAAGAACTTAATAGATTCATGGACAGTTTCCAAATAGTTGCTATGAAAGACACTTCTAGGGGCCAGCCCCCTGGCTTAGTGGTTAAGTTCTGCATGCTCTGCATTGGCAGCCCAGGTTTGTGGGTTTGGATCCCAGGCGCAGACCTATGCCTGATTCATCAGCCATGCTGTGGTGGCCACCCGCATATAAAATAGAGGATGATTGGCACAGATGTTAGCTCAGGGTGAATCTTGCTCAGGAAAAAAAAAAAGACATTTCTGGAAGGGAAATGAGGAGGGTCTAAATCTTTCCAGCTGTTATCATGACTCTAGGATGACAAGACAATCTGCCTTTACTGAGGAAGTAGGCATGCTCCCATGTGGAATTCTGGACCCCACAGATTTATCTCCACCTTTTTGGGCAGCAAGAGAGAATTAGCTCAGCTGATGAAGAACCACCCTTCGGCATCAAAGGTGAAGTTCATTGCCCAACCAAAGATCCTGAGGGTGTTTTAAATAATATTTCATTCTAGGCAGTGCTGAGAATCCTCAAAGTTTCTGCACAGCAGTGAATGAACATCAACAAAGAAGTTTACAAATAGATCCTGGGGATTCTCCTCCTGCCTAGTGGCAGGCCCAGAGCCTAAACACACCAGTCAACATCTTCTGTAAGCTAGGACTCTCCAAGTGCAAGTTCAATGCTTCCCTGTGGCATCTCCTGGGGGTATCACTAGTGAGCTTGAGGCTTGGAATATCCACTCAAATTCTCCCAGGTCCTCAGAGTCTGCAGTCACCACACACTACTAGAAGGATTTTGCAAAGTGTGCTTCCTCAAATCATTACAGGTTGAGACCAGAGTTAAATGGATTATTTTAGTTCACATTTATTCAAGGCTGTGGTAGATACATAAGCAGCTTCTCTGAGGTACTCTCAGAATTTAAGGAAAGGATCAGGAAAAGGTGAGCCCCTAAGAGAGAGAGGAGCACATGTGGTGGTGTGCATGTTTCACATGTGGAAGTGCCTTGCTCTTGGTGGTTCATATCTATTTAGCTGAGGATACCCCACAGATTAGGATGGCCAACACCTTGTCCCTAGGGCTAAGGTGCAATTTCAAAAAGAGTTAACCCAACTAATAATGTAACTCTCTGCCTGCTTAAAATGACAATGCTGTGGTAACTAAACAGTGGAGGTCTTCGTGGAAACTAGAAAAGGAGAAAATGGAGAGGAAGTGTAAGTCTTTGTGCCTCCAATCCTGTCCAAAGGAGAGCTATCTATCTAGCAGAAATGTCCACTTCAACTTTACCTACCTAGACAGGAAATGGGTGTGTCTGGCCTTCAGATCTTGGAAAGACTTAAAACTATTCAGTTCTCTTGACTCTGGCTCTAAGCCAAGCACACAAGGGTCTCACAGGAGTTGAGTATCCATGGAAAAGAGAATACGCTGAGGAGTTAACATAGATATGCTGGACTTCTTGTGAATTTGACTTTTTAATTGTTGAGTGTGTAGTTTCGGAATGTGAATCAGTCACTTATTATTTGATCAGCATGAGTCAGTTCCAAAAGGCTGAAAAAGTCTGATAAAATTGAGCTTCTGTACCACAGAGGGAATGATCCTGTTTGAGGATAGCTGGTCTGTCTCTTTAAAATCTTTCCTTCAAACTTAACCTGAGTCAGTAGGTATGACCTACCCCAAAGCAGTTTTAGATAAATTTTATTAGACATAATTTTTTATATATTATAATATAATTAAATCATTATATATAGCCATGTGCTGCTTTATGATATTTTTGTCAATGATGGACAGCATGTACAATGGTGGTCCCCTCAGATTAGTACCATATAGCCTGAGTGCGCTGTAAGCTATAACATCTAGGGTTGTGTAAGTATTGTAAGGAAGGAAGAAATCCTCCTCTACCCTTCTAGGTTCTTCTGGCTGGTCTAAGAATTAAATTGGCATGAACTAGATTAACAGGAGAAAAACTAACAAAAGTTTAATAACATGTATACATGGGAGAAACCCAGGAAAATTGAATAACTCACCAAAATGGCTAAAGCCCTTACCTTAAATACCATCCTCAGTTAAAGACAAAAGAAGATGTTGGGGGTGAGAGAGTCAGGGACTTCAAAGGGAAGGAAGGCAATTCCCAGGTAGGTGACAAGGAGTAAACATTTGGAAAACAAGTGTTTAGCCACACAGAAACAGAAGAACACAGAGGGGAGCCCAACAAACAGGCTTTTCTAGATTCCTCCCTGTCTACCACCTACTTCATGTTATGCTAAGGTAACAGCTTGCTTCCTGAGTGCTGTTTTGTTTTTTAAGGGTCAATGTCATGGTTTATTGAACTATTCTATTAATTGGGAACATTCAAGTCTGAGACAGGGTTTTTTACCTGAATTCTTTTAGGCCGTTAAGGGGGAGGTAACAAGAAAAACTTTCTGAAGCTTTCTTAAAAATAATCAGCCTGAAATAATCCTCATGTTAAAGACACACATTTTTGGGTGGCAAATTTTGTTTCCCTTCAGTACACTCTATGATGTTCGCACAACAACGAATCACCTAGACGCGTTTTTCAGAACAAATTCCCATTGTCAAGTGACACATGACTGTATATAAATATATATGTATATAGATAGATAGAGATGATATATTCATAATAGAGACCCGAAGAAAAAGTCACCCTTACTTTAGAATCTAAAGGAGACTCATATAGTCAGGGTGAGAACAATATTACGTATAATATATATGTATATATACACATATATCAATACATACATATTACATACACTATTACTACATATATATTGAGTGACTCATACATCTGAGTACAGTTAGCTGGTGGCAAAACCGGTATTAGAATCTATTTCTCTGGTCATCTGGTTAAACATCCTTTCCGTTACTTCTGCCAGACTATTCACTACTGTAGGTAAGTCCAGTGGGTAAATGAACTTGTGCAGAAAGTATATATCATTGTATGACTCCCAGTAATGTAATCTGAAAGTCAGCTGCAGTACAGATTCCATTCACCCAACAAGAAAGATTAACACAGACACTTGAGAAAAAGAAAATGACCACTTTTATCTTATCTTTACTTCAATCTTAGTTTTTATTTTGTAGTTGATTTTGTTACCATTTTTTTTCTTTAATAAACTCACTTGCCAATTCTATCTCTTGGACAAGTTGTTTCTGCCTTCTCTGTTTTTCGTAAGTTCTCTCGAGTGTTTATTACTCTTTTGTGCAGAATTTATTTGTCCCCAGATTCTTCTGTTAGATATAAGCACTTGGGTTATTTTCATGATTTGCCTCCCAGGAAGTTCATTTGGATTTATGTCAGCAGCATCTCTTTCCCAATTAAACTAAGTCACCCCAAGGTTTCCAAGACCATAAGATCAAACTTACTGATGACTTCAATTCTTCAGAGCCAATCTTCTCTTATTGCGTGCAAACCTTCAGCTCAGTAACAAGGTCTTAGTACAAAAGCATAAAGTGGTCATTATAATGGATATTGTTGTGGTAGGTTTTTATTATCCACTGGTAGAACCGCAAGTGTGAAAATTTGCTTGGAGTTCTGCCATCAGTATTCTGCCCTAGATAAGCAACTGATTTAGGTGGGACTGAAATATCCAGGACGTGGAAGACACAGTGAGTTGCCCCACAAGAAATTGAAAATGCGAATGTGCCTTGAGTGTTCAATGATAAAATCAACACTTAATTAATAAGGACAAAGATATAGGAAATCATCTTGAAGATGTAGTGATTTCCAGGATGGAGAGAATATTCTTACTGATGGTGTTAACACATCTGAACCGTGAATGAGTGAAAGCAAAGGGAATTGTTTAACCACAAATGTGCAGGAAAGGGAGTGCTCAAAGCCAGCAGTGCCCAGAAAGGAGGGGACATGTCTCAGTGAATGTATTTTAAGTCTGATGGACAATGTTCTGAGACGTTCCCAAATCCCCAAATAGCATAGATGCCACCAATGTCTTCATCTCTAAAATGGAGATTGAGAGAATCAACTTTACAATGCTGTTATAAAAGTTTAAATGAGATCCTGTACTCAAATGAGGATGATCTGAATAACAGGTGTTGGTTCACTCTCTGAGTCTGCATTTCCCATAAGTCAGTTGCGTACGTCCATTGTGATTTTTACCATTTTAATGTATGCCTGTCCTATTATTTACTTAATATTTATCTTGAAAACAACTCACTTTTTTTTTAACTAAAATAGATTTAGCTATAAATGAAACAACATTGCTATCATAAGTATAAAGCCAGTCACTTTTATAATTAGAATATTACTGTGAATTCATTACTAAACTAAGTTATTTTAATTAATTAATTGATTAATTAATCACCATAAAATTCTTCACTGCTAGTTCACCTGGAGGCCATTTCCGTTCTGATGGAATGAAAAGATTCTGAAACCTTCCCTGCTACCCAAGATGTGGCTCCCCAGCCGGATCAATACCGTGTAGCAGCTTGTTAGGATTGCAGAACCCCAGCCCTAGCCTAGACCTACTTAATCAGAATATCAACAGGAATATTAACAAGATGAGCACTGTTCCAAAAAGGCTCCTTTCCTGCCCCTAGAGGTACCCTTCCCCACATTAACCCCTCCAAATTTCACGCCCACTTCTGCCTCCCTTACCTCTGTATATATATCCCTCCTTCAGTCTTCTTGCTTTGTATGAGCTGAAATATCATATTTATAATTTAAATCAGGGTGATTGAAATCCTAACCTGGGTCACTTACATACACCACCATAACCATGGATTTTATCTCCTACAATTATCCTGCGTACCACAAGCGGTACGTGCATCACATTCAGGAGAGCAGAACCAAAGTGCCTTGCTTCTGTGCACCTGTTCACCATGCCATTAGTCATTTAAAGGTCATCAGGGTCACTCACAAATAGTCAAGGCCAGAAGTAAGTATGTGTCAGGCAGCATTTATTATATTCCTTTTGGCAAGGCTATTCCTGTGTCAGAAAAGAGCTTCTCAAGCTTTTTTCAGTTGATGAACTTCTCTTAAGTTTACTCCTTTATTATGGTTCTTTGCTCACCAAGCAACCTCAACTGGTAATTTGATGGGAAATAATATACCAGTCATGCTACCTGAATGGCCAGAATATATAATTTCCTGTACATTAATAAAACTTACATTCAGGTTTATGTAGTATCTCTTGGAACCTGGTTAAAAATCCATCTAGAGACTTAGATATACTCTAGGTGTGCTGCCAAATCACATTTTTGAGTCTACAGGGCTTTGGATCTCACCGTGAACCATAGTAAATGAACCAGGAAAATTCCATCCGGTGAAACCTGCTCTAGAGAGATTGGCAGCCAACCCTTCCTGGAGCCATCCTGACCCCAAATGTGCTTTTCATACAAATATAAACACCAAATTGGGCTGATTCTGAGATATGCCTACTGAAAACAATAAATAATTCATCAGCTCTGAGTCTCACAGAGAAGTATTAACCTTCTTAAATTTTCAGTGCCTTGGCAACTCTAAGGACCTTTGAGTCTTCAACTCACCAAAGGGCAGTCAGACCATCTGAAAAACTCATCCCAGCTCTTCCCACTGAAACGCCACTTAAAGCAAAAGTCTTCATTGATCTCTGACTCCTAAGTAAGCTTCCTCTATTGGGTGATGAGTTCTGGGGGTTGGCAGATCTGAGAAATCTATCTGGGCTACACCTGTGATAAACAGACACTCTAGAATGTAAGTTAGGGTCAAGAATCGGAGAACTTGAGAACCAGGAAGGACCCTAGAGATCAGCCACCTAATCCCTTGGGAAACTGACGTCCAGAGAGATGAGAACATCTGCTAACTAAGGTCACCAAACTGGTAATTAAGTAGCAGAGGTGGAACTACCATCAGGCCTGATGACAGCACTTTCACTGCAGTGTGTTCATCACAGAAGTGCTTTGAACTGATTGCTATTAAAGAAAGCAGGGGTGATAGAGAAGCGAAGCAAGAAAGAAAAAAAGAAGATAAGATTTCTGAACTTGGTTTTCCCTGAAAAAACCTTTAGAGATTGCTCTCGCTTTGATAGATAATGTATTCCTCCAGCAATAGTCTAGCTTCTCCTTTCATTTCTCAGCTTCATATGGTTCAGCTGAAGACTTTGGGACTTTTCTGCTATAACCATGGGACTATTTCCGAATCGCTGTTCTGCATTCCTTTTCCATTTGTCAAATAGTTCCACTATGTATTGTCCGCCTTGAGACTTACTGAACTTTTTATCAGTATTCAACCTTGCTTGCCACTTACCTTTTGCCAAGTCTGACTGCACCATTGCATTGTTTCTTATGGTCTCTTGACAGTTATCTGATCCCTGTGCTTCTCATCCCAAAGTGTCCCTGTCCCAGTCCCTGGTAGAGTGTGACTGGGACTTGGAAGAGAAGAGAGCATGTAAATGAGGAAGAACCCCTCCAGGTTTCACATTAAAATTGGAACTTTCTAGAGGATTTATGTGCTGTATAGGAATAAAGAGTTTATTCTTCCTGCTGATGATCTAAAATCAGAAAGCATTTGCAAAGCATAGAATGTATAGATTGTTAAAAACCAAAACCCAGTTTCCACTGGGCACAGACTACCTCACATTTATTTCCATTGAAGGGATTAAAAAGGCAAAAAGGAAAAATGAAAGACTCTAAAGGAAATTAAATCTTCGTCTTTCAAGCAGACTTAATGCTCTGAGTTCTGTTTCTAAATGTTACAGTCTTCAGTGTAATTCAGGAAATCCCAGATCTATTACATTTAGCTTGTCCAACCTCAAATGACTCCCATTGGGGCTCTGTGGCCCAAATGAAATCGATGAAGCCAACCCTCAGGATGGGTTCTGAGTTTATAAAATTCTTAATTTATACTTCATCAACCAAAAAGAGATGATCTAACTTTTTCCAAAATGACAGAGACCTTTTTGGGTTTGAGGGAGAAAGATGCAATCACTTTGTTATCTCCCATAAAGACCCATCAAAACCCCAGTGATTACTGTTGCCCAATAACTTAATGGGAGAGCCACATGGGGACTGTTGGGTGTGGGGTTCTTCTGGCCATGGGCCCTCCAGAGAGATCAAATGGCACTGGAAACAATTTAAAGAACAGCAAGGGACAATAACTAAGGAGAAGAAAAAGAGGGAAGGTTGAAAAAAAATGAAGATATAAAGATAAATCGAAATTCTTGCCTATAAAGAAAAAGCTAGACGTACTTGAGGTCTAAAACATGAGGAGTGTAGAGAGCACAAAACTTCGTTTGATAAGACACTTATGTGTCTGCTGGTTGTAAGGCTCTATGTTGTGTGCTGTGGGGAAACAGACATGAATAAGACACATTTCATGCCATGGAGTTGTACATGTTTTAGTGTTTTTTCTTGGGGTTTTTTTTGGTTGAGGAATCTTAGCCCTGAGCTAATATCTGCTGCCAATCCTCCTCTTTTTGCTGAGGAAGATTGGCCCTGAGCTAAAATCTGTGCCCATCTTCCTCCATTTTATATGTGAGATGCCACCACAGCATGGCCTGACGCCCAGGATCGAAACCTGTGAACCCTAGGCCACCAAAACAGAGTGCATGAAGTTAACCACTATGCCGCCAGGCCCACCCCCATTTAAGTGTTTTTAAGTTTAGAAAAATAACTTAAATACCAGTAGTACAAGCAGGACATGACACATATTTAAGAGGTGTGTAGATAAAGCCTTAGAGTATTTCAGAGGAAGAATGATGCCATTGGAAGGATCAGGGAAGGAATGATGGAAAAAGTTGTATCTTAATGGATGAGTACAATTGGACACTCATGTATTCGAGAAAAGGGCATATGAAATAGAGGGACTACAGGGAACAAAGATACAACGTCAGTGTATTAGTTAAGGTAAAGGTTGCTGGTATAATAGATAAATCCCCAAATCTCAGTGGCTTAACAGAATAGAACTTTAATTCTTGCTTCCATAAAGTCCAAAATGGACATTCCTATTCAGTAGGTGACTATCTGATAAGTGGTGATTGAATGACCAGGTTCTTTTCATCTTCTGGCTCCACCAACTTTAACACCTCCGAGATCACTGTACTCACCTTCACTAAGCTGGTAAAAGGAGAAAGAGAAGGAAAGAAAATGCTTGGGAGATTTTTGTGGGCCAAGTCTAGAAGTGGTACATCATTTCTGCTAATATTCCATTAAATAGAACTTAGTCATATGGCCACACTTAACTGCAAGGGATGCTGGAAAATGTAGTCTAGGGAGAATAAAGAAGAGAAAATGGGTTTGATGAATGAATAACTAGCCTATCTCTTCCATAGGCAGGGAAGTCTAAATGGAGAAATAATTCAATTTGGTTGAAATAGAGGATGGAGATGAGAAATTATTTCAGATGAAACTAAAGAAATGGGTTATGAACATTTTTATTTTTGATTGATTCTTTTATCCATTCATTCAGTAAAATTTATTTAGCACCTGCTGTATGCCAGATACTATACTAGATGTTGCGGATTCAATAAAGAATGTGTCTAGTGGAGAAGACAGTTATGAGAGTAAATATTATAAGCACTATAATAGAGGTGTGTGCGAAATGCCATGAAAACACAGAGGAGAGGCAGCAACACTGCTGTGGGAGTCTGGGACTGGAGCTAAATCAGAATGAGAGTCTTTATATGTGAGGAGGGTGGGCATGGGGATGTGAATGGAATATTCCAGGTAGAGGAAACATCATAGGCAAATACACAGGTATATGGAGGGGCATGGTGAAGTCACAAAGTCATGGGAATATGGAATTCTTCACAGGATCCAAGTTTGTTAGAAACTGGGCCAATCCCACAAGTCTGAAAAATGTAAATTCACGACAAAAAGAAAAAACAACAGGAAATGCTATATTTCACAGTGAGTCATAAATTTAGAAAACTTTTTTCCTTAAGAAGTGGTACAGGCTAGTGATAGGGACACTTACAGCAGGTTAAACAGATAAATTCAAAGTTGAGAAATTCACAGTGTAGGAAGGTTTTAGGGGTACATCTCTGGTCCCTTGTAATTCGTGGTTTGCTCTGAAGTCAGATAGACTTGGGTTTGAATCCTAGATGCAGCCCTTGCTAGCTGTGTGGCCTTGGGCAATTTTTCTGAGTGTTAGTTTTCCCTATCTATAAAATTGGGACATTGATATTATATACTTCAACATACCAGCTAGACTTTGTTGCCCATAATTTAGTGGCTTAAAAAATGATTTATCAGCTCATGGTTCTGAGAGTTGACAATTTGGGTTGGGCTCAACTAAACCGTTTTTCTGCTGGCCTTATATAACATGTAGTTATATTCAGCTGGAGAGCTGGCTGAGGGCTAGTTGGTCTACAATGGTCACATGTCTGGTGATTTGTGCGTGGGGGTAAATGTACCACATGTAGCTAGCAGGCTAAATTGGGTTTATTCACATAGTGGCAACCTCAAGATTCCCAGGAGCATCAGGATGGGGCAAGCCTCAAAGGTCAAGTGCTTTACAGGCCTCTGTTTGTGTCATGTTAATATCCCACTGGCCAATGCAACACATGTCCCGTTGGCCAAACCCAGAGTCAGTGTGAGAGTCGAGTACCCAAGGCCGTGGATACAGGGAAAGAAAAACAAATTGGGACTGCAACAATCTACCACATTCCAATCGCGGTGTTGTTATATAGATTAAATAATATAATGTACTTACTATGCTTATCAAATTTACTGATGTTGTAAACATTCAATCAATGGGAATGATGAAGATAATGATGATTATACAAGGATCACTGCCAATGTGGCATATCTAATTGTCATTTTCAGTTGAGGAAAATGTGTAATGGGGGATAGGGGACCTGGATTCTAGTCTAGCTTTGCTGTTACATGATCTGAAGTAGGGAATTGGGACCAGAGGGACTAGGAGTGGTTTAGCCACAACAATGGACAAATGGACAGCATTTCTTTGTTAATTGCTACTCTGCTATAATTCTTCTACCACTGCTCCTACCTTCATATTACATCACACCCTAGTACACTGTCCCTCAATACCCATCCCTTGCACAGCTCACCACCACCACCCTTTTCTGCCCACCACCGCTACCACTGCACACGACTTACTGTAGAACTTCTCACTCCATGTTGGATATCCTGGGCACTTTTTCTTTCTGAATCTGTGACTATATTTATTAGAATGCTTATAGATACATGTAACTAAATAACTAACTGAAATGGCTTACACACTGAGGAATTGTTATCTCATAAAGTAACTCTGGAGGAAGTGGTTCTTGAGTTGATTGATTGATTCAAAGCCTCAAAAAATGATGTCAGTGCTCAGAGAGGACTTCTCTGAGGTTCTCTTCGGTTTTCCCCTCGCTGTTATTGCAAGATGGGGGCTATAATTTCCAAGCATCCTGCTTTCACAAGAAAATGTCTAAAGCTAAGAGAGAAGGGGCATTTCCTACTCCCCACGTCTTGCCCCTCATTCCTTTTTGTTTATTTATGAGAGAGGTAAACTTCTCTCAGAGCCTCCTTCCTTATTTCTCATTGACTAGAATGTGGTCACATGATCACCTCCAAATGAATCAGAGGAAAAGGGGAATAAGATTATCGTTATCATGATTAGATTAGATTAGATTCATTTTGGTTTATCTCCTAGAATTAGGAAGGGCCCCATATTCCCTGGATATATTGTTGCAGAATACATTGTTCAAGGATAATTGTTTTTTAAAGGTTTAATCATGACTCTCATAAAGATATAAAAGGAACAGTTGTCAGAGATCTTATTCAACTCATTAATTAAGGGGGGAACCAGAAAAGAAGTTACAAACAGTTCCAAAGAGAATCCAAAGACCAAACAAGTGTATGAGATTATTGTGACTGCCAAAATGAATTTATTTAATTGATGCAAAACTAGCTGCTTCCACTGTAGGGGATGAAAGTCAATTGAACCTCCATGGAGCAGAATTTATTTGCATATCTATAGACAAGAAATATTTGTTTTACCACCAGTTTTCCGCAAGTTAACTTCTATCTCTACAGGGTTGTAAAATAGCTCAAAGACAATGAAAGGCACAAATATCATAAAATCAGATACCCTGGGAAAGCGAGCTCTAAAGAATACATGGTTTTCAGTTGAAGACATATTATAGTCTTTTGTTCCATTTAAAAATCTTTCAATTTTTCCTTATTTTGTGAGCAAAATCAGATTTTCTTAGCAAAAAGTAAAGGGGAAATGGCTGTTGGGTAGACAACCAACAGTGTCTGCCACAATCACATTGCTGAGAATTAGGAAAGAAATAAACGTATCTTAATTTGCAATGAGACGTTGAGACCTTTACAGGAATCGCTTTGGAAGTGAATGGTAAACCAGGCAGTACGGGTGGAGGCCCCGAAAGCCTGGTGATTTGCCCCGAGTCTAAGCCTGAGTCAGTAGTGAGGATGGGACGCAGCTTGATAGCTCCACTCCCGAGGAGTCACCAGAATTTCACATTAGGAATTGTGGCCAGAGGCACTTCTGCCATGGAAGGCTAGACTATGAGTGATTCCCCTGTGGAAGCTGCAGAATTTAATTTTCCTAATGTACATGATCGTTCTCTGCTTCCATTCCACCCCCTTCCTTGGTTCTTTCTGCATTTAGTGTAAATTGAATACCAAGCAAATTATACCAGGGATCTCATACTATTCATTTCAGTCTGTTGACAGGCAATTTTTCTGTAGTGCCCTGCTGGGGATTTGATAGCGAGAGGGGGTGGTGTGAAAATGTGATATCTGGTATTACAGCTTTTGTCCCCAATCTGGTGTTTATGGGCTGTTTTATTCCTATGTCTTATACAGTTTGGGATACTATATTTTGTACCTTAATTAGTTTCAAAATTAATAAACCAAATGTTTTTTTAAGTTCCAAACAACCTAGTGTGCTTGCCAGCACTGTTAGTGGCTCAGCAAGCCTGTCGTAGGAAAGAAATCGAGTCAGGCTTGTGCTAAATGCTACATTTCACACACATATATTTCACACATATACTTCTGGTTTTGTCTGTGAGTAAATTGCTCCTTGAGAAAGAACTGCTTGCCTTTTAGAAGATTATGGTTTTTTTCACGTAGTTACATTATAACCACATACAGGCTCATTGACCATTTCCAAGGCCAAGTCCAGCTCTACCTTTGAAAATACTGCTTTCTCTAGGCTGGTGGCTCTCAAACTTTATCATCATAATCACATGGTGGTCTTGTTAAAACACAGATGGCTGGAACCCACTCCAGGGTGTCTGATTGACTAGGTCTGGAGAGGCCCAAGAATTGGCATTTCTAATGTTTCCAGGTGATGCTGATGCTGCTGGTCTGGGGACCACAGTTTGAGAACCACTGCTCTAGGCCGTGTACCTTCAGGTCAGAAAAGATTCTCTCATTCCAGGAGGCAGCCACAAATCTACGTATGAGAGAAAAGGGAAGTAATTTTGTTATTACTGGATAGTATTTTCTTGCCCTTCAAAGAAGCCTATTTGACCTTCCATTATCTTCATTCAATGAATATTGATATGAATAATCCAAAATAGCAGGCCATTAAAAAATCATCATATTGAAATCACTCTAGGACTTCTGGCTGACTGTTGATGAATGATTTAGGTGGAAGAAAGTCTGAACTGAAGACCAACAGACCCATAGACCTGAGGACTATTCTCAGTATGTGCTGGCTGTGTCACTTTGGCTGGCCATCGTCTTTGTAACTTTCATCTGTAAACAAAGATTGTAGACTGTATTGATTGCTCAAGTGCCTCCCAGCCCTAATCTTCCATGAATCCCACCCTAACCAGAGGTCCAAAGAATGCCAGAGGCCCATTTGCTGGTGTGAACCTCTCGAGCAAAGGAATCCAGCAGAAAAAGGAGCCTTACCTGCCTCAGAGCCCACACCTATGGTTTTGCCAATCCTGATGTCAGAGACTTGAAGAGAAGAGCCAGGTAGAGTTTCAAGGGATCCCAGACTGTGTGATCCAGGTAAATTAATCTGATGAGCAGGGTGTTAACCCTCTCCCTTGACGGAGCTGTCACGGGATTACTAATGATCTCCAGCTGCCTGACACTGTTTTACACCCTCTCACAACTGTGCCCTCAGCATTTTTCCAGCACCACAATTCCTCAATCGAGAGCAAAGCGCCTTCTCTACCTTTTTTGTGGAGATTCCTGGGGCCCTGCTCAGAACTGTTCTAGGTAACTAACGAGCCTGTCTCCACTTAACTGCAGGCATCTGAAAGGTCACAGAAGAAAGGTGGAATGCTTCAGGTCTCACCTCAGAATCTTAGAGTCTCATGCAAGCTTGTGGCAAGCAGACAGGGGGCAGAGATCATTCAAAAGGAAACCTATTGCTGCGTCTTGCGGTCAGTCGCATATGTGTGTATACGTGTCTCCTTTGCAAAATTCTGGGCTTGTAGGCTAAGCTGCATTTCCTCCGTCTTTGCCTCATCATTGAGTTTGTTTATTGACACGACTTGGAACAGAATAAGTGCTTTATAAGGTTTGGCAAATGGCTAAATACATGGATATCCATGCTTTGGATGCGTGGAATGTGGCTTTGTATGTGGAGGTAAACATAAGAGCTATTTTGTTGGTTTGCTTGTTTTTCTCAGAAAACTCTCCAGAATCAATAGTTATTAATAAATGAATAAATGAATGATTTTTATAGGAAAACAAAGCTATATTAAAGGCTCAGAAAATCCATTGCCTCAATAAAGAGCCACTGTATGGATGGATGAATAAATTTTTCTATAGGAGTTTCAGTGAAAACAGGGTTGTTCTGTGGCTTGCAAAACTAACAGCTGAGTTTCTAAGTCTTGATAAACTTTTAGTGGGTCCCTGAAGTAACTATGCAATAAAAAATAGTTAAGAAAACGGCTTCTTCCTGATCTTAACTTTGTGAATCATATATACTTTTATTCTTCTTTATTGTTTAATAATAGTAACAATAACGATAACAACAGCTAACCGTGATTGGGCACTAAGACCCAAGCCCTGTGCAAGCCTTTTTTTCATTTAACACTCATAGCAATCTGAGAAGTAGTTACTACAATTATCCTCAGAGAGACTGCATAACTTACTCAAGGGCATCTAGCTGGTGGAGGTGGGATTCATGCCAAGGAAGTCTGACCCCAGTGTTGTGTTTCTTATTGCCGCACCACACCAGAAGCGTTGATGATAAATGAGCCTTGGAGAAACAGCTTGTGGTAGGCTGAATAATGACCCCTCAAGATGTCTATGTCCTATTGCCTGAAACCTGTGAATAAATTACCTTACAGGGCAAAAGGGACTTACAGTTGTGATTAAATTAAGGATCTTGAGATGAGGAGATTACCCCAGATTAACAAGGTGGGTTTAATGTAATCACAAGGTCCTTATACAAAGGAAGCAGGAAGGCCAGAGTAAGAAAAGGCCAGGTGATGCCAGAGCAGAGGTCAGAGTGATGTGGGGCCATGAGCCAAGGAGTGGAGGCAGCTTCTAGAAGCTGGAAAAGGCAAGGAAATGGACTCTCCCCTGGAGTCTCCAGAACAAAGGCAATCCTGCCAATATATTGTGGACTTCTGACCTCCAGAACTGGGAGATAATAAATTTATGTTACTTTAAGCCACTAAGTGGTAATTATTACAAATAATTATTTTTGGTAATTTGTTACAACAACCATAGGAAACTGATACCCAGCTGATGCTCCTGATGATGGTCACACCCTGCCCTTGGTAGGAAGAAGCTCGCACAAGGTCCCAAATCTGCCTTTGACAGCTTCCCAGACCTGACTCTGCAGAGAAATACCCTGTTTGCTTTGAGCCTCCCTAGATTTGCCTTCTGCTTTACTTATCAGTACATAAATACATGTCATTTCAGAAAGTGGATGCTGTTCCCCCAGCACATTCACAGTAATCAAAATAGCAAACAGACTGAAAATTGCCATAATAGCACTTATTCTTGTCCTCACTTTGACTTATAAAATGACATGCTCTCAAGATTTGTAAAAATCTCTGCTTCTCTTTGCCCCCTCCCTTCTTTCTAGATCATTCTTTTTCCTTTCTGCTAAGAAAGTAAGCCCCTTAGCAGAAGGTTTCCCTTCACTGACATTTATTGTGAGCTTTGTTTTTCTCTCTCTTTAAGTGAGCATATTTTTCCCTTTTAATTATTTTTATGACATGTGTTGGGTTAGCAACAAAAGGGAACTTTGAAATGGAAAACATAAACATGAGGAATGCAGACTCTAAATTAATTTCCCCTCTGATTTAGGGGAAAATATGGTTGGTCCCTATTAGAGTATATCAAAATTATGTGGTAGAGAAAGAATTTCTTTAAACTTTAAAAAGAAGAGAAAGAAATCAATATCTTTTGAATACCAATTGTATGTCCAATGTTCTACGCATACTATCATATTTACTTCTCACAAACCCTAAACGCTAGGTATTTTCCCCATTTTTTGGATGAAGAAGAGTAAAATAACTTGTACAAGTTCTCATAGCTTTGAAAGAGAAAAGCCAGATGTTAACAGAGTCCTAGCTCACTGGAAAACCCATGAAAAGCTGGTTTCTGTCTTGTGCTGCCTCCTAAGTGAAGAGTCTCTTATCCTCATGGGTCACCACCAAGCAGCTTTCTGAGAACTTTCTGACACCTGGGAGCAGGTGGGGCTCTAGAACAATGGGTTCTACTTCTTCTGTTCATGCCATTTTCCTTCTAGTTAGGAAGTTACCCATCCGCTCTCAGCACCACTCCTCCCCTTCAAGTCTCCTCCTGTCCTCCAGGTTGTGGAAAGTGCCTTTGCACCTCGACTCAAATCCTTGCCTTCACTCTTCCCTCACATGAATATGCCATGTTTGATAGAGATAGAATGTTTTGGGGAGAAGGCCTTTGTGATATCGTGGCAGACCTGGTCTAACCACACCATGCTTCACACCAAAATATGGTGGTCTCTCATCCACTAGTGAAACTGGATTGCTTCTCTTGTCATCTCTTGCCATTACTTTCAAATGTTGGTGCTCATTACAAATATATCTGATAAAGATGACACTTTATAATATTGGCATATATAAAGAGGTGGAGCATAAGTTTGGATGAGCAAGCATGGGGGAGAGAAACAGAACAGTGGAATAAGGAAAGGGCATAAAAGGGGGACTTAGTAGGAAAAAGAATAATTTTGTGATTTCATGTTAAACAAAGGTAGACAAGTTAAGGTGAAGCACACTTGGAGATATAGCAAATACTTAGACCCTTGACAAGCAGGGGTGTCATTTTTCCATTGTTCTTTGCCAGTGTAGACCTCAGGGTTGCCTAAAACCAAAATGGAATCCTACTGAAGGTAGGAGAAAGAATATTTGGTGGACAATAGGCTGTCTCCACACACTGGCTCTTCTTCTTCTGCCTCCCCACCGCTGCCTGATTCATCATCTGCCCTCCTCTGGACTCTTTGAGCCTGAACCTATGGACCACACCCTCCAGACTCCCTTGAACTCGTCTTCTCATTGGGTTTACCAGTGAAAGACACTAGCAGAAGATTTCAGGATGGGAGGACAGAGAAGTTGGAGCATTTCTTTCCTTCTCACTTCCTGTTCCAGGTTATGGTTATGGTGATGTCTATCCCCTTTTGTTACTATAGATATTGTCCCCTTCTCCATAGGTATCTCTCTCCCTGGACTTCAATAACACTGTTTCTTTCTTTTGCCCCTTCATACCATAGGAGCAATAATGACTTTCTACTATGGCTAAACTCTGGTTGCCTCAACCTCTTTCCTTAGTCTTCTTAACCTGCCATTCTTAAAGCAAATAGTCCTTTCATTAAAACCTCTCCAACTTAACCATGTGTGTTTAATTCTGTCTCCTGCTGACACCCCAACTGAGCCACAATTTCTTTTCTCTGAATAGAGAGTTTCCCTGTAACCAGGATTATTTATATTTTCTGTTTTGTCCCAGGATCAGAGATAGCCATGTTTTTAAATCTTAAGTTCATTTATTTGCTTGTTTTCTTTTGTTAATGGGGAAATAACTTCACCTCCTCTGCAGGAAAAAACAAGGTAAAGCAGTACGTCTTTAAAAGCGGCATGGGTTTTGTTCTCCTGGAGGGTCAAATTAGTAGCTCCCTAGAAATAATCTCCTTTGTCAATATAGGACCCTGATGTATGTAGCTCTCTTATCTTTGCGCAAAATCTCTCTGATAGGGATTTTCCTTGCCATAGAACAGCAGGGTCACAATGGGGTTCTACTGTGCTTGTTTCTAGGCCCTACAATGTCACTTTTATGGCTGCACAATACCTGTGTCCCTAAATGTCCCAGATATTTTTAGAAAATTTGACATAGCTATCTGCAACAAAATGTTGTAAAGAGTTGGACTCTTACCTCAACCAGGCAAAAGCCTGATTAAAAAGATATTGTGCTGGCCCTGAAGGTCAGTATTTATGGCACTATATTATTTATAAATAATGTGAGAATTATTATAGTAATAAAAGTTGGCGTTCCAAAGAACTGGCATATTAGGGATGGCTAAATTATGGTGACATTGAGATCAGAGGTCATATCTAAAGCTTCCTTTCAACCCGGTGGAAAATTACCACCAACTTGACTGCAAAGCTACAAGAAAATCTTGAAAGACATAAGGAACAGTGGGAAAATTCTACACATGGGGGAATGAGGAAGACTGGGTTGATTGATCCAAGGGGCTGGGAGCGTCATATCCACAGACTTGAGTAATTTGGCATTCTTTCTCAGTCTCAAGGCAACATTTCTGTCTAACTCTTTCCTCCCTGAATCTGAGTAAAGTCCTGCTCTGGTTAGAATCTGGAATCTCAAATAGAATTATTGAACTGAAGAAACTTCTGGAAGAGGATGAGATTGGAGACTGTGTGTTCCAACCTAGCCAAAAAGAAAACAAGGTAAATCTCAAATTAACTATAACCCATAAACCTCTCCTTCCCTCCTATTAAAGATCAGACAGTTCCTATTCATACCACTGTGTGGCCAAGGCTGAGACAATTAATGGATTTAAAGGACAGATATAGGAAAGTCTCTGTCTTCTTGAAGGAAAGTTTAGAACTACAGAATTAATGGAATACTCTCAGGAACAATCTTTGTGGAGACAGGGTCCTCTTGATTGCAGAACACAATCTCATCACAAGACCTATTTTTTTTTTAAAGAAACACTCATTTGGAAAGACTGTATTCTATATCATGTCCCTACTTCACCCTTCTCTGATTTAAATGCCTCCAACCCAAGGACCAGTTTTTATTCAAAAGCTAGGTTAACAGGTGTTTATTACTCTAGGAATCAAGCCAGTTTTAAAAGTTAAACTCTACTTATGACTGATTCTGAAACTTCTGAGATGAGAAAGAATCCAGAGAATGATTTTCAAAACCAGTTTTCTAATCATACTGTTTCTGGCTATGGGCAAGAAATTGATTCAGTTAAGAAAAATCATTCTTGTGGCTTCTATAATCTAAGAACCACCAGGAGGGTCTCACTGTGCTGGAAGATGTCTTTGCCCAAAGAGCATCAGAGATGCAAGGGAACTTCTGAGCAATTGGGGGAAGTAAAAGAAATCTCTAATCCTTTGACAGACCACTATCCCTCTATTTTATTTTCCCTGTATTTTGGCACTCTAAATGTTTATTTTCTTGTCTTGGGGTTTGTTTTACAGTGTAAAACTTCAGTAAATATTTTTTCTTTCTTTAAAGAAAATTAATTCTTCTACAGGTCTGTTAAAGTTCTTAAGTAACATTCCAAGTACTAATTATGTAGAGCCTATACTGAAGAGGAGGTAGATTTAATTCAAGGATGATCACCGTGTAAACCAGAGAGCATAAATAATAATGTACTTAGTGAAGAATAGTTTATAAAACACATGACCATTTCTTGGCTACGTGTCTTGGGAAAGCATAAGAAACCAAACGTTGTGATTTCTGATTCCTTCATCTCTGTTGGAAGTTGTCTTATATATATATTGCTAACCTTTTCCTTATGGGAGTAAAAATAATCTTGAGTATTGTATATTTCTTCTTCTCTTGACTTTCTGAATTCTTAAGGTCAGGGTCAGGCTGCTCAACACTGGAATCTGTAGGACAGCATTGTGGGGAAATAGAAGAAAAGCCATCAGATTTGGTTGGCTGGAAGGAAAGTTGTACCCTGTATTTCTATAATCTGTATTCCTATATTATTTACAGGTTCCACCACACATTTTTGCACTTTGGAAATGCAGAAAGCTCTGGTTTCTCAGATTTAGGATTTAAGGTTTCATTGTTTGAATGTTTGCTTCACACCCTCCTTGGTTTCAAGTTCCTCTACTCTTAATAGTAGATTGGAAGGTAGTGAGGAAAGATGTTTAAAATTTAGAACTTAATTGGGACTTTCCTCATAATGGAATATGAAGGATTCCAAGGCATTACAAAAGTAAGTTGGCACGTCTCTCAAGTACAGACCAAATTTGTATGGATTTGCCAGTCTTAAGAAATCTGAATAGTCTATTCCATCTCTCTCAATAGGGAGGATATAATACATATTGTATTATTCTTCATTGTGGTGACATTTAATTGATCTTAAATGTACAGATTATTTCCCCAATTGCTTCATATGTTTATTAGTCACATGGACCATATCTTTCAATTTTTTATCTCTTCCCCAATGCCATGTACATGTTCTTACAAAACTAACACAAACCTCTGAAGCCAAATTATAGTTTGTTGCAAAATCAGGAAATGCATCATTAGTCAGAATAGGCTAGGATGTGCTGCAGCAAGAAATGACCTGAAAATGTCAGCAGCTTATAACACCCTCATCTTCATCCTGGGATTCAAATTAATGGAGCAGTCTCTGTTTGTAACATGGCTTATACCACAGCAGAGAAAAGGAGATATTGAACCATGTGCTGGCTCTTAAAGCTTCTGCTTTGAGGGGACAGGCATCACCTCTGCCCACATTTCGTTGGTCAGAGTTAAGTCTTATCCCCACTCCTGAGCTCAACAGGGTAGAGATGTAGAATCCTCCTGCAGAAAGGGTCACTGAAAGAACAGAAAATGAAATACTGGGAAGAGCATAATATAATCTTCCACAGGAGACATGGGGGCTGGAAAGAAGACATACTGGGGCAGTGTTGAGCATGTATATATCCTTCCAGCCCTAGACCAGGCACTTAGTAGCAGTTATTCACCACTTCCCTTTCTCTCCTAACCTTGGGTGTGATTAAATTAATTGGTTAAGGAAAGCTGGTATGTATTTCATGTGATTAATGCCTTGGAAAACAATTGCAGTAGATTGCATTGATTCATTTCATTTTACATACTTGAAATTAGAGGCTTATGAAGTCTACATGCAAATTTATGCAAAGTGGGATGCAAATTCATATTGTGAGCCATGAGTCCTGGCACTACCCCCTCCCCCCTAGAAAAAGAACTGCACCACTGAATATGCATGTGCTGCATATGGTACTGCTCTTTTCAAATAGCAACTCAGAAACAGCAGCCAAATAAATCCCAATGACATTGACTGAGCAACAAACAAAAGTTTAAAGTCATTTAAGAACAAAACTTGAGTTCCAAAGTCACAATATTTTCAGGGTCAACATCTTCAAGCAAGATTTGAGTTAACAAATGCACTATTCCCTGGACTCCAAGCTCTGTATGGATGAGGCGGAGGCATGCTGTTGAACAGAAGAGGTACCGACTGAACCCACCCTGGAATTTCATTCTCTTGATTACTTGCTTCTGGTGATCACTTGGCTGACTGGATCAAATAAATCTTCATTGCCATGAGCCAGTGCCCATGTGTGCTGACATATTTCTCCCTCATTTGTACCCATCAGTGAGGGATTCTGGTTCCAAGATTCAGATGGGAAACGATTACTAAGATGGTCTCAAAGAGAGGAACAAATTTTGCACTGAGTGCTTGCAAGTCAAGCATAGGGGAAAGATTAACCACTTGTAGGAATGCTAATTAGAAACAATATCTTGATTGGCCTGGAGGTGGTACTCAGATGATTCACTGAGCTCGTTCTGCCCTTCTGAGACCCTAATTTTGCTTTGATACTAAGTATATATAAAATACTTTTGGTGAGTGTTTATAAATAAACAGATATGGGGTGCAGTCTCATGCGGATTCTTTTAATTTGATGCTAATGAATTCAGCATTTAGTCATTTAGTTTTTCATTCATTTATCAAATATTTTTTTGGTTACCGTCAAAGTACTGGGGAGGGACTGAATGATAATCGGCATCCTCTGCCCTTGAGAAGCACCAACCAACCTACTGAGCTAACTAAAGCTTTCGTAGTGTCAGGGACACTGTCTCCAGGTGGCTTTTAAAAGTAAATGCTTATGAATCACACTGAGAAATATACCAGGTGGGAGGAGGGAGCAATGAGATCCTTTGATGCGATGCTCACGGAACATCCCTCTGTTACAGCAGCTGCTTTTATAAAAATCTATTCAGGAAAATATTTCTCAGCCACGGCTTAGGTTTCAAACAACATTTAGCACAACAGAATTTCAGTACAACAAATGCATTTCAAGTGTCCCCTGGAGTTTGTCATGATGGGGTTTGATCTATGAGTTTTAAAAATATGCCCAGTGGTTTAGATATTTTACTTATAAAACTTTCTTAGATTGAAAGGAAAAGGGAAATACGGAGTCTTTGTTGGGGTCATGAAACGACCTAAGGGTTAAGGGATCTATGTCTTCTTTTTACCTTGGACTATGGCCTTAAGACAATCATTCAAAGTAATTGGCTTGCTGGTAACAATGTGCCAGGGTTCCCCACACATATCAATGCAGGAGAGTAAAGTCAAGTCACCACACAGACTGGGAGGCAGAGTAAGGAAAGCAACAATCATCCAAAGATGCCTATTATTACACAAAGCAATAGTAATCATTATAGTGGCACCAGGTCATTTATCAAATGTTTAAGTATGTGGTAAGCAGCAGAATAAGAGCACTTAACTGTCACATCAACTCATAATGCCCATTTTACAGATTAGAACACTACGGTTCACACCTCTGTAAAGGAGCATCCTGGCATTCAGTTTGACTGGCTCCACAGCCTCTTCTTTCCCTAGGGGTCAATCGTCTGCCTCAAGAGGACTTCCCTCCCTCAGCTGAGAACCAGAGAGGCTGTCAGAGCAGGAATATCCACATCAGCTTGACCTCAGTGAAGGATAGCCTATAGAAGGCTGCTCATGTCTGGCCCGATCAATGAGCACAACTGACCCAACTCAAGGACCAAAGGGGACTACTTCCTCTTTTATTCCTTTGACTAGAAAAATTCTTGGAAGCAGTGGGTTGGAAGCGATCCCTCTCTGGCTCCCCATATCTTAGCATTTTTCAAGTTTGTGGATGCCATATGTAGTGGATTGAAATATTCAAGTCCTAACTCCAGTACCTGTGACTGTGGCCTTATTTGGAAATAGAAACTTTGCTGATGTAATTAAGTAAAGAAAGGTCATACTGGAGTAGGGTGGGCCCTAAATCCAACGAATGGCATCTTTATAAGAGAAAGGAGATGGAGATTGGGGCACAGAGACACAGACACACAGGGAAGAAGGCCATGTGAAGATGGAGGCAAGGATTGTTAGTGATGCAAGCTACAAGCTAAGGAACACCAAGGATTGCTGACAACAGCCAGAAACTAGGAAAGAGGCATGGAAGAATTCTTCTCCAGAACCTTCAGAGGGAGCATGGCCCCACTGACACCTTGATTTTGGCCTGCTACCCTCAGAATTAGGAGAAAACACATTGTTGTTGTTTTAAGCCACCTGGCTCACGGTACTTTGCTAAGGCAACCCTGGGAGGCTAACAACATACCATATTTCTTATTTCAGTCCATTATATCCTGTTTTGTTATCCTGACCACTAGCTAGCTCAGGCTTTGGTCTCCACTAGTTGAACTCTCATGGTGGAATTTTCTCTGGTCTGGCTGCAAAATATTCTTCCCTTTTGCAGTGCATCCTTCCCACTGCAGCCAGAATCATTCTTTAAAAGTCCAGGTCCAATTACACCACACCTCCGCTGTTTGAAGTTTTCAGGGATCCCCCAACATACAACACCCACAGCCTGGGACTCAAGACTCCCTCTTACAAAGCTCTCACTACCTACTCGCCATTGTGGCCTCCCATTTCTCTATCAGCTTGGTCCTGGTGAGCCCACAGAATATTCTCGCAATTGTTATTACTCCTTAAGTCTGAATTCAGCCCAAATGATGGATGCAGCATGCCCTGCCTATGAGCCTCATTTTTTCTCCTCATTGTTTTTCCATCTTTACGCAGTCCAGTTCTGCTGAGGATTCTACCCTTTCGCTTTGTTTTCCCTGAGGTCCAGGGTTATTCTTCCTCATGCTTCACAAATGCCTTCTCTTCACAGTCTTTCCCGGTTGAATTAACTGGGTAGTCTCTTTCCATCCTCTATTCATAATAATTAACAGTCATTGAATTCTTCCCGTGTACTAGCCGCTGTGCTAAGAATTTGACTTACATAGATAATCACACTTTATTCCTATTTGATAATTTTACAGGAAAAAAATAATGAGAAGGCTTAGAATTAGTGTCTTGCTGAAGGTTCACAGCTAAGAAATGGTGGAGTTGGCATAAGCTCTGGGCTATTGAATTCCCAGTCCCCTGCTCCTCACCACTGCACAATGCCAGCGCTGTGATAGCTTCCTTGCTCTTGAGTTACAATGCTGTCCCTTTTTATTGTCTCATCTTCTCGTTTAGATTTTGAGCTCCTTAAGGGTGGGGTCTGTGTCTAACTCATCGTGGATTTCTTTGCAGGGCTTAATGTAGTGGGAAGATCTCTAGAGTAGGAGGTGAAACACGTGAGTTTTAGGCTTAACTCTGCCATGAAGTAATGAGTGGCTTTCACCAATCGTATGACCTCTGTAGGTATCTCCACGGGCCATTCTGACTGTGAGGTTCAAAGATTGCTATGGCTCAGAGCTTGGGCTGTATTAGGAGAGCAACAGGCATTGATTTCACTGAAAGTAATTAAGAGCAGTTCTAGCCGGGGCTGAGCCCTTGAAACAGACTGGAAGGCCTGAGCCCTTGAGTGAAATGCCCATTGGACTAGTTGTCCTTTTGTCCAGAAACATTGCTTAAGCTTCAACCAAATACTCTCATGAAAGACTCCCTTAAAACAGAGACAGATTATTTGCTAAAGGCAAGTCTGCTTCATTTTTTCTATTGTCACTTTAATTCAGATGGATTTTCTATTTTTAACAAGTCTTCATTTATTAAAACAAACTCCCAACACATGATGTCAGGCATAAGATTTAACAGTAGATTTTAAGGCCATTTTTAAGGCAGCTAGGGTAATATCAAGTTGGTTGAAGATCATAATTAAAATGAGATGTTAAAAACAAAAAGATTTCTCAGTTCTTCAACCATCAAAACATTTGGCATCCCTTTCTTTCCTAGGCCCCAAATAGCCATGTAATCATCGCTCTGCGTTTTACATGCAATTCTACAGCTAAGTACATCATTATTTAGACTCTACAGATTATATGGTAATCATGGATTTACTGTAAACCCAATTTAATTTCTACGGAATTACTGACTTTAAGGTTGCAAAACAATGTTGTTTACAAGGCAGCATAATAGCACTCAGAAAGAATGCTGATTAGAGCTAATAAAGAAAGGAATGCATAGCTTTCAGGACTAAGCCTAAACATCTATAGTGATCGATATGGTAATCAAACCTTTTTAAGGGAGTACCTGTTGAATACCTGCCCTGCAGTCTCCGAATAATAAAACTAAGGGGATGGACAAGAACGAAAGATCATTTTATTTTAAAATTCAAGCATAATCCTTATAATAGATCACTTCATTCATTTATTTGCTTATTCTAACTAATAACGTTAATCGTGTGTTTGGGATTTCAATTTTTAGTTAATAACCAAGATGCTAAATTCTTGGCTAGGCTGGTCTTTGAAGCATCTCCTTGAAACCTAAATGCTGCACATTCAATCCTTTACACAGTAAGCTTGCTCTCACTATACTTCTCCCTGTAACCAATTAAATGTGTCTAAATTTAGATGCCCAGGTGAGAACATGAATAAATGAATATTCCCCAATTCAACAAACTTTGAGGTGTACTGAACAAGAGAAGAATACAGTTTAAAGTTTGTGGTGCTTATTGGTCACGATCTCTGGTGGAGAAACTTAATTGCTGCACAGAGATGAAAAGTAGTGTAAGGCATAATTCAAGTTGGGTAGACCTTGTCTGAGAGTGGGGTAGGAAATTTGTGGGGAACGCCTATGCAAACACTGCAGGCCAAATAAAACTTTAGCAGACTTTTGAGAAATCCAGATTGTAACCCAAAGCAAAGAAGAAAGGTGGCAGTCTCAAAAAAGGGGGGAGTGGTGGGGATACATTCTATAATTCTTTAATCTTTCTCCTTATGAAAGAAATTATATTTGAAAGTATCAAGCTACTAGGAAATGCTGAGACTTTTTTTTTTTTAAAATTTTATTATTTCCTTTTTCTCCCCAAAGCCCCCCAGTACATAGTTGTATATTCTTCGTTGTGGGTCCTTCTAGTTGTGGCATGTGGGACGCTGCCTCAGCGTGGTTTGATGAGCAGTGCCGTGTCCGCGCCCAGGATTCGAACTAATGAAACACTGGGCCGCCTGCAGCGGAGCGCGCGAACTTAACCACTCGGCCACGGGGCCAGCCCCTATGCTGAGACTTTTTTAATTAAATAAGGATTCTATATGGTAGAAAGAAGTTGCAAATTGGTCAGGAGTGGAAGGAAAGAAGATGAATTACATCTCTTTGGGAAATGAGTACACCCTCAAATGTTTCACTCGTCAGGCTAAAATATTCTTGGAAATCAATGCCAACAATCCTATTGCTTTCCAGATGGTGAATCAATTCAAAACCAAAAGTTCCTTGAGTTTAGGCATTCTGTTATTTTACTTAATATTTTTCATGCATTTACTCAACCAGTATTTAATGAGCTCCTACTCTAAGGCAAGCACTGTGCTAGATACTGGAGATTTAAAAATCCGAAGACAGTTGTGACACCTCATCCTCACAGTCTTCAGACACATAGAAAAGATGGATATCCAAGTTATGTCAAAAATTATAAATGTTGCTTGGTCACAATTCTTTTGGTTATAAAGGACTCAGATTGGCCAAGTCAAAGAGAATGATTGGCTTACAGATCAAAATGGCCCAGTGCACTGGTCATGGCTAAAAGCAGAGGGCTTAGAGCATATATTCTGACTTGATCTCATTCTTTCCATCATTCTTCCGTGATGGTTCCAAATTCCCAAACTCTGGCAGACTGTCTCCTTGTGGTGACAAAATGGCTGTCAGTAGCTTCAACCTTGGCTCTTATCTTCTTCGTACCCTCACAAAAAGAGAATTTCTCTTCCCCTGCAGTTCTGCAGAAATCCTAAGCCTAATTTGTATTGTTCAAAATTGAGTCACCTGACCATTCCTGAACCAATCATTGTAGCTAACCTGATGTACACGTTCATTAGCTCAGGCCAAGGCCCACTCTGAGCTAGGGTGTGGTCAATTCCAATCAAATCACATGAAGTGGGGAAAAGAAGATGGTTTCATAAGGAAAATTTGGATAAATTACTAGAAAAGGGTGAAAAAGTCCCAGGCAGACAGAAATGATGGCCATCTACCACAAATTTTATGATGGAAAAATACAAGGCATTCACTGTATTCTCACCTCTTCGCCCATGCACATAAGGAAGCATCTTTTCAATGATGGTGATATTAAAATCATTTTAAAAGGTGTTTTTGAGCATCTCTTACAGTCTGTGGTGGTTAATTTTATGTGTCAACTTTGTTGGGTGTATCTGTGAGGGTGTTTCTGGAAGAGATGAGCGTTTGAATTAGAAGACTGAGTAAAGAAGATTGCCCTGTGTTGGTCAAAGATGGCCCAGGAGGTCACTGAAAGGACTTCACAGCTAGTTGACCCCAGAGCTGGACCTGGGCAATCCGAGGCTCTTAACCTCCTCCCCTGTTCTTGGAATGGGCATTCTGCTTGGCTTCTCCACACCAGAAGCTGCCCCAAGGACTCAGCCCTGAGAGAGTAAGGTTTATTGAGACCATCTGGATGGTATAAGTGACTAAACCCAGTTAAGGCCTCTCTATAAACTGTTGAGATTCTGGCAGGCAAGTATGGAGATATACTCATCTTGCAGCCACCCAAGACAAGCCTCATAAGTAAGTTGCTTTTCTCGTTAAAAGTGCCACCTAACAATCAAGTGACCTGCTTCTTTCTTCAGTCTCTTCTACTTTCCATGTATTTGGTCAGTTTGGGAACCAACACCTTTATCAATGCGGGTGGGCATTACCCAATCAGTTGAGAGCCTGCACAGAACAAAAAGGCAGTGGAAGGATGAATGTGCTCTCTGCTTGAGCTGAAACATCCATCTTCTCCTGCCCCGGGACATCACACTCCTTGTTCCCCCGGCCTTTGGAGTTAGACCAGGACTTCCACAGTTCCACCATTGGCCTCCAGTTCTCAGGCCTTTGGGTTTGGACTGGAACCATGCTACTGGCTTCCGTGGGCCTCCACCTTGCAGACAGCAGATCATGGGACTTCTCTACCTCCAAAATTGCATGAGCCAATTCCTCGTAATAAATCTCTTTCTGTATGTCTATATATATCCCATTGGTTCTGTTTATCTGGAGAACCCTGACTAACACATCATCAGAGTATAATTTTTGAGATACCAAAGAAATAAGAACCAAGAAGCTTGGCGTCTATTTTAAACACAAAATGTGATCAACAGAAGTAATCTAAGAAGTTCCAATGTATGTAAAGTGATACATTACAATTTAAATGCTTAAGTGCTAAGTAAGGCATAAAGACATTATGTTTTACTAAAATGATTAAAAATAACATCTACTATTTATCCGGTATTTTGTGTTTTAAAAGCATTTTCATAGATATTACCTCAGTTGATTATATTTTCAGGACCCACATTTTCCACAGGAGACGACTGAGGCAGGAAGAGGCATGGAAATCCAAAATGGAGTGACCAGATGGGAGGGGCGTGGCCGTCCTGTCTGCTACTTTTCCTCCGGTCTAGAGGGGATCTGCTGCAAGTGCTCCCTGTGTGGACGTTCCTGGGGAGTCACAAACCACAGCCAAAGCAGCCTGCCGCAGTCTTCTTTTTTTCTTTTGGAAGTTCACATTTTAGCTTAAAAATACATGTCCAGTTGCTTTCTGTTCCATAATATATCTGTATTTATTTTAATAATAAAAACTTTCTGCCTCTATCTTTGAGTAGCTCTGACCCTGGTTTATTCTGTGACTATGAGTACCCCCGTTGCACTTTTGACTGTGGACTTGTCATCCAAAATCAAAAAGCACCGCGCCACGGTGCAGGGCCATGGAGACCTGTGACGTGAGTCCTCAGGGGACAGGAATTGTCATTTTCAGTCTTGATGAATGTGTCTAGCAGAGAGAGAGTATTAGGTCACAAAGCAGTACCCCTTCTTTGTGGACAACGGTGACAAGTGAATAATTCAAATCCCCCCCATCCCAAAAGGTCCCTGAAAAAGAAACACAGGCCCAATGGGAAAAATCTGTATTTTAGCCAGATTCTACTATTATACACAGGAAATCCATGCATTTCTTTGTGTCGTTGCCATATATTTACACCCTTTCACAAAGAGATAAATTGTACAGTATGTTCTACAGGTTTCAAGTTTGATAAAAACAAACACAATTTCACAGCTTTCTAGAATATTTTATGGTTTAGCATCTTCCAGGACTTTGTATTCACTAAGTACCTTACAGTTTATTCCTTAATCATCACAGATCCTTGAAACAGTTTGGCCTGATATATCACTGGTTCTGTTTTATGGATGGGGAATCTAAAAGGGAGCGATGTTCCCAGTTATACACAAGGACCAAAGTTAGAACTCATAAGTCTTAATTACAAGTATATTCCACTGACTCCGGCTTCTTTTCTGCATTTAACCCTGTTTTTTTCCATAACCTCTTTAAGTCAAGTCAAAAGGACATGTCCCTACATGATTTTGCCCAGACTTTATTATGATTTTGTCACTTAGTAGTCTTGTGACCAAGGGCATATCATTTAATTTGAACAAGTCTGTTTTCTCACTTGTAAAAAGGGGAAATTAAGCCTATGTTTCAAGTTGTGATTGCCTAGAACAAACGTAATAAATGATCATTGTTGGCATTAAGAATCTTCCCAGGGGCCTGGCCCCGTGGCCGAGTGGTTAAGTTCGTGCGCTCCGCTGCAGGCGCCCCAGGGTTTCGTTGGTTCGAATCCTGGGCGTGGATGTGGCACCATTCATTGGGCCACGCTGAGGTGGCATCCCACATACCACAACTAGAAGCACCCACAACTAAGAATACACAACTATGTACCGGGGGGCTTTGGGGAGAAAAAGGAAAAAAAATCTTTGAAAAAAAAGAAAAAAAGAATCTTCCCACTCTTCATTCAGTTATTTCTAATCCACAAAATTTCTCCAATGTTCTCATTCTACTCTGTCTTGTGGTAGATAGGTCATAAAGCCCTCAAGAACATGGGCTGCCGCTTGTAAAATGCTTTATAACGGTGATTCTCAACCTTAACTGCACCTTCGAATCGGCTGGGCAGCCTTTTGAAATTACCCTTTCCTTTCTTCCACTCCAAGCCAGTTAAATAAGAATAAATAAGAGGTGGGCCTCAAGCACCATATTTTTAAAAAATCTCCCCAGATGGATTCTACTGCAGCCAGAGGTGAAAATGTCTGCTTTTTCGAGGTGCCTGTCACTCCTACTACCCACTTATAAAGCCATAGCTGGCCCATTATCCAAGATGCAGGTTTGAGGCCTAATTAAAAGACAAACAAATGCATAAATTAAGACATCCATGATAAGTAATTCGTGTAAAGGATTGCAATTGGCTCTCCTTCTGCACAGTAACGCCAAACCCCCCTGGGATCAGCTGGAGAGCCAGGAGGAGTGGAAGACACTCTGAGGACTTACTCAAGTCGAATCTTTGTCACATGGATTCCTCTGGATCTCTAGATTTCCTTATTTACAAGGTTTTTCCATTAGATAAGATTCCACCATTAAGTGGTCCATTTGAATTAACAACAAAAACTATTCATAAAAAAAATATTTGAATGGTTTAAGGTGGGCTTGTGAAAGAAGCAAAAAGCAATTCTGCCTGGGGCAGGGCTGCCCAGAGCCTCAGGCGTGCTTGACACCCCCTCCTACCCCACTTCTCTTCTGTGGAGGCTGGACTGCCGCCCCGTGGGTCTGAAAGGCAGAGCATGGAGCCAAACATGATTATTCTTGAGCCTTAGGATTTGCCTTGCTAGGTTTTGGACTTACTTGGGACCCATCACCCCTTCCTTCTTCTCTACTTCTCCCTTTTGGAATGGAAAAAAGAAATAACAGACATTCAAATTGAAAAGGAGGAAGTAAAACCATCCCTGTTTTCAGGCCATGGTTCTACATACGAATATCTCAAAGAATCCACAAAAAAACTACTAGGGCTAATAAATGAATTTAGCAAAGTTCTAGGGTCAAAAATCAATGTGCAAAAATCAGCTCTGTTTCTATACACCAGGAGTGAACAATCCAAAAAGGAAATTAAGAAAATAATTCTATTTACAATAGCATCCAAAATAATAAAATGCCTAGGAATAAATTTAACCAAGGAAGTGAAAACCTTGCTTGATGAGAACTATAAAACATTGCTGAAAGAAATTAAAGAAGACAATTAAATGGAAAAACATCCCATGTTCATGGATTGGAAGACAGACTATTATTAAGATGACAATACTCCCCAAAACTGAATCCCCAATAGATTTAGTTCCTATTAAAATTCCAATGGACTTTCCCGCAGAAATGGAAAAAACAATCCTCAAATTCATATGTAATTGCAAGGAGTCCTGAATATCCAAAATAATATTGAAAAAGAAAAAGTTGGAGGATTCACATTTCTCAATTTCAAAACTTACTGCAGAGCTAAAACAGTGTGGTAGTGGTATAAGGATAGATGTATAGACCAAAGGGAACAGAATTGAGAGTTGAGAAGTAAACCTAAATATCTAACACCAATTCATTTTTGATACAGATGCCAACATCATTCAATAGGGAGAGAATAGTCTTAAGAAATGGTGCTGGGACAACTGGATAAGTACATGCAAAAGAATGAAGTTGGAGCCTACTTCACTCCATTTATAAAAATTAACTCAACATGGATCAAAAACCTAAATATCATAGGGAAGGAAGGAGGGACAGGACACTTGCCTGGGTGTAGATAGTGTCAATTTATCAAGGAGTAGAGAGCTGCCAGGCCTCTTCAATTGTAAAGCATAAAGCAGACATTTTTCTTTTTTTTAAGAGAGACCAATCATAAGATATTGCTCTGTTTCCTGAAGTTATTTCAAGTTGTCACATTCAGGTCAATTACCTCTAAAGAGACCAAAGAAATTGTCTGATTTGATTGTGGGAACATGGTCATTTCAGAGAAATCATGGACAATAAGAAAAGGTTAGGACAATGGGGATGGACGGCTGCAAAGTTTTTCACAAAGGAGAAAATGGTCCCTTGATCCATGCTGCTAAACTAGATGGCGATTTCCGATAGAATTTCCCAATAGATACTATACGGGCAGTTTATAACAGATGGCATGTACAAACCAATATGGACTCCCTCAGTAGAGCTAACAAGTCAAACCATAATTTACATTTTGTATATAGTTACCAGACTAGGAAATTAGTGGAATGCTATAGAGCTGAGGAAGCTAAATTTATCAAAGCATTAAACAAAAACTTAGCTTGCTAACAAAACCGAAAAATGTGGACTAGAATAATAGTAGGGTAAACTAGTTTAATTGCTGGTTGAATAACTGCTGGTTTAATTACCTGTTGAATCTCCAAGGAGTATTGATTAGTGGTTGGGCGCCAATCTGGAAAGAGACCTCAATGGTCACATTCTAGGACCCTATTCTATTGCTTATTCCAATTCAACTTACTATTTAAACTTATGTCTGAAGAGTATAGAACGCTAGTAAGAGACCTCGTTGCAAGAAAAAAAATAGCGGTTTTGATTTAGTTTAAACAAAAAATATCAGTGCAATTACAGATGGGAAAGATTTAGTTTAATAGCCTTTCTTGTGAGAAACTTGATCAGCAAAGTCAAGTCAAGATGCTTCATTCCTTGTATGTTAACTGAGTGCCTACTATTTGCTGGAGAGCACATAAAGATGCGGTCGCTCCAGGAACCTACAGTTAAGAAGGCGTGTATAACTCAAGGCAGACTAACTACTGCAAAACTCTCCTTAAAAACTTAGTGGTTTGTTTCTTGCTCAAGTCCTGGAACAATAGGGGTCAGTAGAGAGGGGCCCTCTTTCAAGCAGACTTTCAGGGACCTGGGCTTCACCATCCCAAGAACCTTGGAGTCCTCCAGTCTCTCTGCATCTGGCCAGCAGACAAGAGAAGAGAGATCGTGTAGAGGTTCATGCCCCCTCCTGCTCAGCCCATATCACCCCATGGTCATATCTCACTGCAAAGGAGCCTGGGGAGAACAGTCTTGCTGGGTGCCCAGGAGGAAAAGGAAAAATCTGTTTGGGCAACAATGAACCAATCTCTGCCACAGGGGACAGACACATAAAAAGACACTTACAAAATAAAGAACTAAATAAAATCAGTGTTAGAAATATACAGGAGGTGCTCAAAGAACATCAAAAAGGACAACTGAAGCAGCTTAGGCCGGAGTGGTCAAAGATTTCCAAAGAAGATGATGCCTGAGGTGAATCTCTGAGGATAATTTTGAAAGGATGAGTAGGGGTTAAGCAGACAAAGAGAAACAAACTCAGAAAATGCAAACAAAAGAGAGAGAATGTGGAGGGACTGAGCCCACAGTGAACTGGCAGCTTGCCAGGGAGTGGGGTGTGGTCCCCTTGGGCTCATGTAAAACTCGGCTTTTGAGGAAAATGGCTGCCAAGATAGGAAGGGGCATCCTCTTATCTTCCATGATCCAGTTCCCAGAGCTCCTTTGTAGGAAGCCACCAGAAAATGGTTCTTTTTTGTGCTGTGCCTTACTTTGTAAAGTGTCATGTAACTGATCCCAAAGCACTTCCCCATGGGCCTCAGTAGCTGCTGTTCCACCAGCCAAATAGTGAAGGCAGCTTGATACAAACTACTATTCTGTTCTGTTCAAATTAAGTGGGTTTCAATTCCCACCCTGCAGTGGGGAGGCAGTAGAGATGCGATTCACATTTCTGTTGAAAGCCGTGGTATCTGTGAGAAAAGTGCATCTGAAAGTGGGTGAGTATGCGCTTATCTCTGATGCAAGATTTCTATTTTTGGAGAACCTCAAACTGATGGCAGAAACTGAGATGTGGCTGTCCCCAAGCCCTCGGAGAACAAGCCAGGGCCCATAGGAGCTCTGTCCAGCCAGAGTGGCCAGGGCATCTCTGTCCCAGGCCTAGGAGTCTTGGTGGGAAGCACAAACCCAAAAGCCACTCCATTATGCTCGAACCCTCAGATAAGAGACCAAAGAGAGTGCTGTTCCCACACTGGGGTGGTCTTTCTAGCAGCCACTGCCACCGGGCACAAATCTCCCTAGCCTTTGGTTTCAAGGTCATTTCTTGGTCTCCTTTCCTTGGCCACTCGGCTGACTGCTGGATGTAAAGACGTTCTAAAGACCAGATAGGAGTTATCCAGCCTCAAACTGGATGTTCAGGTTTTAATTTCCAAATCCTGCTGGTTCCCAAATGGAAAACCAAGATCCTGGTTGCTGAGGAACGCTCAGTGAACCTTTTGTGTCTCAAGGCCTGTAATGCTGATTCTCAGCTCTGTAGCCAAATAAAATATAAATAGTATTTCTATACAGAGTTAGGACTACAAGCCTAGATGCTTAAAACACAAGTTAAACATCACACTTGCAGACCTCATCAAGATCTGGGGTCCCAGTTTTGTTGTTTTGCCCTGACAAGGGAGGCAGTGTGTAGTGGAACAGGCACATCTTGATGTCATGTGATGTATGTTCATATCCAGGTCTTTTGAGTTGGGTGACTTTGGGCAGGAGCTGAGTTTCCCTCCATTTTGATTTCCTGTCTATAAAATGGCACTGAGAACACCTACCTCATCGTAGCAGTAACTGAGAATACCAATGTAGCGTGCCTGCTTCAGGAACAGCTTATCGTAAGTGCTCAATAAAGAATATTTGGCTCTTTTGTTTTTCCTGTAAACCTTTGGCTTCCTCTAATGCCTCAGTTGTGGAGAACTCCCAAATCTCTGTCTGTCTTTCTGACATCTCAGTAGGTCTGAAAGTGAACTCGTTTTCTTTACTTCTAAACCAGCTCTCCCTCTCAAACGTCCGTCTGTAAATAGGGCCACCATTTCCTCAATTAACTAGACTCCCTCCTTTCACTCTCCCTCTTCAGTCACTGAGATCTGTTGGGTTTTCCTGTCTGGTGTCTGAAATAGCCTCATTACACCTTGCAAATCCATACTTCTAAAATTACATGTTTTAAAGAAATATCACGAATGTCGTAGGCCACTGAAGCATTTAGAACAGAATCTTGACCCAGCAAAATCGGTATTTAAAGATTTCTTTTCAGGGTGCTGCTGCTAGAGATGTGCCTTCCAGCTGCTGAAGAGATGAGGATGACGATTGGAAGAGGGTGGAGTTGAGAGAATCCCACGAAGCAAAGCCAGGTAAACGGGGCTTAGGTAATGAGGCTTTCTGTTTACTGGAGGTTGAGGGCTTGGGTGGCCTTCGGATTTTGATGAACCCAGTGGTTCTCAGATATCATCTAATAAAGTTGTACCTGAACCTTTGCTCTGAGTCCTTTGCCTACTGGCTTACAGATCATTAATTTATTTCCATCTTCCATTCCATTTAATATTTGAGGATGCTGAAGCCCAAAGATGTAAAATGACTTGCCCCAAGTTATCTAGCAGGTCAGCCAATAATGCTTTAGTTCTTATGTTTCTCCTCCCTTAGAGCTTTGCTCTGTGCAAGCCAATCTAAAATAAGTTGAATGTCTTGGACATCATCACTTTCTGAGAACAAATACTGACACGCCAACATTAATGTCCAAATTTGGGTTGCTTATATCCCCCACGTGAATAATTGTAGGACCTCAGCTGAGAGTCCCCAGAAGACTCTACTGGTTATTTCCCAGAGAACCAAGGAGAGAGAGGCAGCTTGAGCAGAGGCAAGTCCGCTCATGCCTCTTTTAGACTTCATCAAACTGCCTGCCAGGTGCTTCAGGGAATCATGGTCCTTCCCCAACTGCTGGGTACTGCATTTCCTCCTGCTGTTTCGCTGGGCTTAGAACTTCTCTGGTGGCGTTCCTGGGTGCTAAGAGTGCCATGGCCACTCTGAAACCTGCAGTAGAGTATGAGTGCTGGGGAGAGATTCCCTTTCCCCAACTCAATTTCATATGAGCTTACCTAGGCCCTGAGGCAGGGCTGCTTGTGCCTAAGGTCTTACACGTCTTCCAAGAACTTTCAGCTTCTGGCCCTAGTCTCTCTTCCCTCTATCCCAATTGAAACAAATAAGCAATCTATCAAATAAACAAATGCCAGTCCTCCCGGTAGGACAGACATCATATGTTCCTTCCATTGGCACTGTGTCTCCTCCATGCCCTTCAAAACAAACAAACAAATCATTTCTCCTTTTTCCCAAATACATACTTGGGCAGAGAGGTGTTCCCGATTCCCTCTTGCTTGGGATGTGTTTATGATTCTTAGCTCCAGCTCCACCAGAATTTCTTATCATTCTGCAAAACTTCCAGGTGAAAGCAAACATGTATATTTGTGGGTTACTATTTGTTATTCTTTCCCAAGGCTAAGCCCAGTTCCTGCCCTATACATAGTGGAGGCTCAAGAAAGACTTGCCTTTTAGGTGAGGTCTCCTCTTGGGGCCAGGCCTTGCAAAGGAATGTCATTATCTTTGATATTTTGATTCTGTAGAGACCAATCATGTAGACAATAGCAAAACGATCAGTCTGAAGCCAGGACCCACACTTTGACCTATAGATCTGTATTTGGTAGACCTGTTGGGGTGGGCAATCATGTATGTGGGATGTTGTGATGTTGTGATTTATCATAAGAACTATATATTTGGTCTTCATCTGGGTTTCTGGTTCACAGCTCCTAAAACCCTTGGAATTTCCAAAGTGTTGAGAATGAGAAAGGGTTTTTTTTGTTATGTTAATGAGGCAACTTTTGGAAAGTGCCTAAGGATGAGGGTTGATTGCCAGTGATTAGATGATTTGAACTTTCAGTCCCCCCCCCCCCCCCCCCCCCCCCCCCCCCCCCCACCACCTCTGGGGAGGGGATAGGGGCGGGAGATGGAGTTTAATCACCAATGGTCAATGATTTAATTAATCGTCCCTGTGTTAAGAGCCTCCATAAAAACCTGAAAACACAGGACTTGAGAGCCTCTGGGTTGGTGAGCAGGGAATCTCTGTGCCCCTTTGAAACCACATCCCTTGCCCTATGTATTTCTACCATCTGACTCTTCCCGAGTTGTAGCGTTTTATAATAAATTGGGAATTTAGTAAGTAAAATGTTTCTCTGAGTTCTGTGAACTGCTCTAGCAAATTAGTTGAACCCAAGGAAGAGGTCGTGGACCTCCAATTTATAGCCAATTGGTCAGAAGTACAGATAACAACCTGGGCTTGGGACTAGCATTTGGAGTAGGGGGTGAGGCGCAGTCTTGTGGGACTGAACCATTAACCTGTGGGATCTGATTCTATCTCTGGGTAGATAGTGTCAGAATGGGGTTGAATTAGACACCGAGCTGGCGTCCCAAGAATTGCTTGTTGGTATGGGCAACCCCCTCCTCCACATAAATTGGAACTGGATTCCAGACAATTTTATATGTGTACCCTTGAGACTCAGTTCAGGCAGTACTTCCTCCAGGAAGCCCATCCTGATCTCCCAGTATGAGTTAGGTGGCTTCCACAGCATTCCCACAGTACCCTTTACTTGTCTCCATCATAGTCCTTATAATTCTGTGCCATTATTATCCTTTAATCACCCTTTATCCTCCATTGAACTGTGAGCCCTTGTGGGAAAGGAAGGGGTCTACTTGCCTTTGTCAATCTACAATCTAATATGAGACTTAGCACTTGAGGAATTTGATGGCTTTCCATTGCTATTACAAAAAATTAAAATTAAAGCCCTTAACATGGATCATAAATTTACCATCCTCTTACCCCTGCATGCTCCTCCAGCTTCCTTTTCCTCTTTGCTCATTTTTAAAGATTTAATTTTTTCCTTTTTCTCCCCAAAGCCCCCCAGTACATAGTTGTGTATTCTTCGTTGTGGGTTCTTCTAGTTGTGGCATGTGGGACGCTGCCTCAGCGTGGTCTGATGAGCAGTGCCATGTCCGCGCCCAGGATTCGAACTAACGAAACACTGGGCCACCTGCAGCGGAGCGCGCAAACTTAACCACTTGGCCACGGGGCCAGCCCCTCTTTGCTCATTTTTAAAAGCTCTGGTATATTGGCTTCTTTCAGATCCTTGGTATGTCTTGGTCTCTCCTGCCAAAGCGAGTGTTCTCATCTTGGCCTCCATCATCTAAGATCTCAGCTCATACTTCCCTTTGGTAAGAAATTTGTCTCTGACCCCGCTTTACTCCAGCCCATGCAACCCCCATTGCCTCTTGCCTCCCTTCATTTCTGATCCAGATTAGGTTCATTTGTTATGAGAACCCACACAACCATGTTCTCTTCCTTCCAAGCACTCACTTTGTAACTCTGCGTTCGCTGCTGTGCTTTTGTGATAAATCCTCCTCCCCACCACCATTCAATTTTAGTTCCCCAAGAAGAGGGACTTTCACAGTATATTCCAAGCACCAGCACAGTGCCTGGCATACAGAATGTGCCAAATTAGTACTGTGCAGTAGGTGAAATGTTTGATGAATGGCTGAATGAATGAATTAGTAAATTCAGACGGAGTCTACCAGGCCTCTGAAGGCAAAGAGAGGACTGTTAGAGCTCAAAATAGTAAGTTTTATCATATCAATTTGCTAAATCCAAATAACTGACCTTTACATGAGCACCAAAAGCAAATTTGCTTAGTTATTGCAAGTACACTGTGAAAACATTTATGAAAGGTATTTTCCAGGATGAGAAATAAAACTCAGGTTAATTTTTAAATTAACAGCATGACTAAAGCAAGGACTTAATATAGTTATTATCTACGTATAAATGTATTCACAAAGTGCCCAGGTAGAATTAATAGTGTGTTCATGATTTTCAAATGCTTCCTACGGATACATGCAGATAATATGAAAGAACATTTAATTGGCTATAATTAAACTACTAAGATACTTAAAGTAATGATACTTTAAGAATAAAGTCACAGAGGTATCCGAGGAGCCAATTCAAAGAACTTATAACTCAGTAATTATATTGGCAGAGCTAAAGCTTCATCATTAAAATAGAATATTTGTGTTTCATACAACAAAGACCCATATTATCTTGTACAAGCTCATAATTTGGCAGAAAAGACATAGACTTCAGTGTCAGACAAACACAGGTTTGAATCTTGGTTCCATTACTCTCTGGCTGTTCGAATTTGGGCAAGACAGCAATATTGGCTTCCTTTCTTTTGCTTCAAATTCAAAAGCTCCCCCTCCGCTTCAAGGATTTTGCCTTTGTTCCCTCCCTGGCCCTGTGCATGGCTGACCCCTTCTCATCTTTCAGATTTCGATCGTATGCTCTCTCTGAGGAGAGGCTGATTTGGGCCATGTTCCTTGGGCAGCAGATTCTGACATGCAGGCGCATGTGCAGAAAGTTGATTAGGGGATGCCCTGGGGAATAATACCTGTGAAGGGGTGAGGGAAGCTGGCTGGATTGGACAGAGAGAGAAGCTGAGCTGTGATGCAGTCACAACAGAGGCCTCAGCCCACCTCTTGGGGAGCTCTGGAGCCAGATGGCCCCTCAGAATTGTCCTATATGGAGACAAGGGGGCTGGGCCTCTGTACCCCTACATCAATCAGGCATTGAACGCAGCTCCCTTCAGCCAAGGACAGTTCCTAGAATGACTCAGCTGTGATCCCATGGCAGCCAACACCCTGGGAGCCGGGGAAATGAGAACTGAGGTCCTGAAGCGGGATCAGAGCATCTACTACAGAGGCCTTGCCTAACCATCCCACCCTTGCACAATGCATCCATCGAAGCATCCTGTTCACTTCATTTCTATCCTATCACATCATAATTTTTAAATTAATTTGTCATTTTGTTCATTGCCTGCCTTCTCCACTTGGGCAAGTCACCTCTTAAAGGTAAAGACATTCTCCGTCAGAGAACAATGTGTAGTTGGTACTCAGTAAATACTGATTGAATAACTGAATGTGTGAACGAACAATGCAGGTTGATAACATAAACTCTACATCATTTACTGCAGTGATTAGAATGTCCAAAGTTACTGCCCAGAGCAAGGAGGCATTTTATAAAGGAGGTAAGTCTGCAGTATTTGGAGGGAATAAAAGAACACTGAAATCTCATCTTCATTCTGAAAGTAGGAACAGGATATTATCTCAAATTGTAGCATCAGATGCCTTATAATTTCCAACGAAGCTTTTCAAAGAAAAAAGAAAGTTAAATGTTTTGTTCTAATTAGTAAAGTCATGGGTTTTTATTATTGGAAATGTGTACAATACAAAACTATAAATAATAAAATAAAATTCACCCCTGACCAAACTCAGAGAATGATGACCAAACATCATATAAAGTTTTTGAGATCATCGAAATCCCTTAGGAACCTTATTTTTAAAGAATGATTCTTACAGTTGCAACGTTATGATGTAACTATACTACCATGATTGAATAATCAGATAGTTTCCAATTTTTGTGTGATTATAAACAATTTCAAGTAAACCACTTTTATAGCAAGATTTATTAATGATTATCCTTTTAAATGCTCAGATGTCCTAATTTGCTAATCATATGCCCCATTTGTCAGTTAGATCAAATGACTCCTTTTCATTAAGTCTTTTATCAGAAATAATAGAGTAGAACCAATCACTAAGCTAAAAGTAAGAAATCCTGGGTTCCAGCTCAGGCTGGCAACTTGCTAGTGACACAGCCTTGAGAAAGCAATGGGCTTTCTACCCTGGGCCTCAGTTTCTTCGCTTGTAAAATGGAATGGTTGGACTAGACGATCTTTAAAATCCCTTTCAGCTCTAGTATTCTGAACTTTTATGACTGCTTCTTACTTTTCTCCAAGAAACAGCTTCATGGGCTCCATTTCAGGCCTCTTTGACATTCTGAGTTACCTACAAATCTTCTCTGATTTTCCGTATTTCTGATTTAATTTCCTTCCCTTTATCCAATTTTGGCTATTCCTTAATCTTCTTAACTCAGTCTTACTTTTGTTCCTTCTTTCAGTGCCATCCATTAAGCGGAGATGAACCTCTCTTCTTGATCTTTTACCCACTCACTACCTGATTTTCTTTTAAATCCTGTCTCAACACTTCTTTTTTTTTCTGCTAAATCTTTTGATGTTCAGGACTCACAAAGATTGCTTGCCCTCTACTTTCTCTTTTTCTGTAAGAATAAATGCAAATAAAAAGTTGGGTAAAAGAGTGAAAGACAGTGAAATTATACTAAGTAACATGATATATATAGCACACAGATGGTGTTTTACTGTATTTTGTTTGTAATAGACTATATGTGGTATGGGGTTTAGGGGGAGGGTGGGAGAAGGGGACAGTATGTGCTGAAGACTGGCTGAAAGGCTACAGAATAGTTCATTCAACAAGGTTAATAGAGGCCCATGTGTCACATTACTCTTAATCTCATGATAAAAATGATGATAGTAATCAGGAATTGGTAAGATTTTAAATTGCATTTTATGTGGCAGACCTTATACTAAGTGCATTAAGATGCGATGTCTCCTTAAATCTTCAGAAACTGTGTGAAGCATAAATTGTTCTTACTCCCAATTTGTAGATGGGGAAACTGATGTGTTGCAATCATTTTGCTATACTACAATAAACAAATTTACAATAATTATATCAAATCCCTGGGAGTTGTTCAGCCTAATGGCAGGTTTGGGTTATACCAGGTATCAATTACCATGTCGCAAACTGTCTCAGTCTGAGTTTGCCCAAAATTTAGAACGTGGGACAAGGACTTAGCAGGTGATTCCAGAAATCAGAAGAGAGGGAGCAAGGGAAGTAAGAGAGGGAAGGAGGGAGAGCCAAAATAGGGGGGTGTTGTCAAGGTCACTCCTGCAGTCTCCTGGGGAGTGGAATCTGTCTCAGGCTCTCAAGATTAGTCCCTGGAATTGTGGAGACCGACAATCTCTCTTTTGTTATACTATCCTTTCTGAAGGTGTGTTTTCAGAACAATTCTTGAGGAGATGTTGATAGGCAAGGTTAACAAACAAAAAGAGCAAGTGGATCAAAGGTTACAGTGTTGAGAAATGCTATAAGGAAAACAGGAGGAAGAGAATGGATGGACAATGATTCACTGCATCCTCTTTGCCAGACCGTTTCTCTTCACTATCCCATTTGACTATCACCACAAGATTACAAAATTCCCATCATTTCCGTTTTATAGGTGAGGAAATTGGGATTAGAGAAATTACATAACCAGGATAGAATCCCATTCACAGGGCATGAGTAGGTGTTGGAACATAACGCTGTCTGATGTGAGCATCTATCCTGTGTTTCCAATACCCACCATCTATAGGAATTAGTTCTCAGCATCATTGTCTTGTGCGGAAAGCACACTCCCACGTCTCTTTCATGCCACCGGACGCCGGTGTCTGCTCAGCCGTAGGAACCATGTTGAAGGTTTGCTCTGCTGGGTAGCTGTTTGAGTTTCACTGGAGCTGAGAGGTGTTGGTACAGTGAATCCACAGGCCAGTTTTTTGAATAGTTTGTGGAACTCGTCCCAAGTGTGAACACAGCACGCTAACCCACTGCACTCCTGCTCTGTGCCGGTTGTCCCCATCTGTGGCTCTCTTCTTTCTGGGATAGTCATCTGTCAAATACTGCTTCCTGCCAAATTGGTGCTTTCCAAAAAACCCAAAGGGAAAGTGAGTCCTGAGTAAATAAGGACGAAACATGTCAGATTTCTTTCAAGCTAGCTTCCATGTTAAAATTTACCTGATCTATTTTCATTCTGAGATGTAGAGAGGCATGGATGTTTCACAGCTGCTACTCAGATGGTTCAGAAATACCACGTAGGGCCATAATTTTGATTTCTCTTTGACCAAAACTTGAACTGAGTTGGCTGACCAGAAAACCCCAAATAAACTTGAATTTCACTTTCTTCTCTTCAGAGAGAATGGGCTTCAGAGGATGATAGACATGATTTCAAATCCTCTCTCTGCCTTTGACTGGTTGTGTACCTTTGGGTAAGTTAATTAAGCTCTCTGCTCTGTCAACATAGGTGGGGATAAAATGGCAGTGATCATATTTACCTGACAGGGTTTCTTTCTGAAGATAAAAGAAGCAATGTGTAAAATATTGAGCAAATTTCCTGTCACCAGCACTCAATAAGTGTCAGCTTCTATCCCACTCCCTCCAGCCCCTGCCCACCTATCCTGATGAAATAGGTAGCAGACTAACAAAATTATGTGTTTTTAGACAATGACAATAAGCAGCTCTGGATTTTTACTGTGCTGGAGTTTTGACAGTGCAGGTAGCATCATTTCCTAGATTAGGAATAAACTACAGTGAACTAAAACTCCAGTTCAGACACTCAGATCCTGTTTGTTTCTGGGAGAGAATTGTGTGTCTCATTAAATACTAACTACTGTGCTATTCTCTCCAGAAAATGATTGGTTGAATTAGGTGGCCAGGGAGTGAGAATTGAATAGAGCCAGGAAAACAGCTGTGTCTGGATGGAGGCAGCAAGCTTCCAGCCCTCGCTGATTCATTTCTCTGGCGGTTTTTACTTAAGAGAACCATCCATAATGCATGGCTGCAGGACTATATAGAAGGCAAATCACCCAAACTGTGAGCATTACAAGCATTGCACATTGACTTTTCCAATTCTGGGAAACTGCATGGTGAGCTACCTACAATTTTTCTAGCAAGAGCATGAAAGCAAAAGAAATGTAGCTACTCAAACAAAGAGAAGGGGGAATGACTGGTTTGCTTTTTTGGTGCCCCTTCACCTTCCTTCCAAAAAGAATGAATTATAATTCATTTATTCCACAAACACTGGCTGAACAGCTACTGTGTGCCAGGCACAAGGTTATGTATTGGGTATCCAAGGAGCAGCTGGATTCTCTTGATCCCCACCCTTCATGGAGCTTGCAGCCTAGTGAATCCAATAAACATGGCACAAAATAAATAAATATGTATTTTCAATTAGATGAAAGTGCTGTGAAGATAGAAAACAGTGGAAACTTGCTCAGAGGTAACAGGAACCATTGAAGCTGAGCCTACAAGATGAGGAGAAGCCAGCCACGTAAAAAGCCAAGAGCAGGACACCTGTCAGAAGCATGTGCAAAGTCTCCGGGAGGAAAAAGCTCGGCTGGTTCTGGGAACTGAAAGGAAGCCAATGTGGCCAAAGTAAAGTGGGCCAGGGAAGGTGGCATGAATGGGAAGTTGAAGAGGGAAGCAGGGGCTGGCAGGGCAGGTGCAGAATGTGGCTTCTAGTGTAAGGTTAATATGGAACCATTTAGAGGTTTGACTCAGGAGAATGGCATAATCACATTTGCAATTTCAAAAGATCATTCTGGTTGCTTGATAGAAAAAGGCTTGCGTAGAAAGGGCACAAAAAGATTTGTAGCCAATTAGTAGGCATTTTAATGGTCCAGGCGTGGAATAATGGTGGTGCAGGGGAGGCAGGAAAGTGATGACAGTACAGGTGAAGAAAAGCAGAACCACGAAGGACACACACTGGAGGTCGAATTGACTTGGGGGGTATAACAGTGAGAAAAAGGATAATCAAGAGCAACTTGAATGGAATTTAAGTTATGGAATGGAACTGATGTGTGGTGGTGTCATTTACTAGGTTGGGAGACTGTAGGGGAAGCAGAAGGGCAATCCAAACTTTCTCTGGGCTCCTTGCGAACCTCGTACATATCTTCTTTATAGAATGAACCACACTACACTTTGGTTTATTGTCTACCTGACTGCCTTCCCTGCCAGCATTTTTGCCCCTTTGGGTAAGAAGCACAAAGGTCGATAGTATAATCTCTTGAGTCCAAGAGAACAGGGGTCAGATCTAGGCTGGGTCACTTACTCACTGTGTGACTTTGAGCACGTTACTTACCTCATAGAGCCTAGGTTTCCCATGTTGTAAATGAGCTCTAGTCACACCTTTCTGAAGGGTTGTTGGATTAAATGAGATAAATTATATAACGTGTCCAGTACTTAGTATGGAATCAATGAATGTTAGCTATTGTTATCATTAGAATCTTTCATAGTCCCGGTCCCCAATAGATACTTAGTAAATATTTATGGAATAAATGAATGAATGGGCTGGAACTCATGTAGGGGCTCTACTGAGTAAATCAGACCTGGATCCCAGTCTTAAATCTACATTAATCTACTAATTACTATTGGGTTTAATCTCTCTGGGTTAAACCCAAGCTCAGTTTCCTCACCTGTAAAATGAGGCAGACATGAGGGAAGGGTCGTTGTGTGTTAGACTACATGGGTTCTTAAGGAGCTTCTAAATGGAAACTTCCAATAATATTCTTAGTTCTTTGTTTTAATAGATCTATTTAATCAACTATTAGAGAGTGCTTAATAATTCATTAAATGCTTACCTGCTTCCTCATTTGATGCTCACACTAACACTGAGATTGAATAGGCCTGATGATATAATTCTTGTTTAACACATGAGAAAAGTGAGGTTAATTAACATGTCTATGGTCAGTACCTGAATTCAGATCTCACGACACAGGCTATAGCCATTTTTCCACGACACCCCACTTCTCAGATGAGGTTGCAATCCTTAGGCGCAAACAAGGAGAATTCATTTCTAAGAATCATATTAACTTTGAAACCAGCACCTTAAGAATGTTGGGTCATCCTAGGCTTACTATCCATTCTAGAAGATAACTCAAATGGAGTTTCCGTTTTATGAGAAATTCAATAGATAAGTAACATTTCCAGTGTGCACTTACTTAGATCTTCTTGTCTCTATTATGTTATCCAATGGAAATATAACATAAACCCCATATGTAATTTAAAAGTTTCTAGTAGCCACATTAAAAAGTTAAAAAGAAAAAGGTGAAGCTAATTTTATTTTTATATTTTCTTTAATCCATATTTCCAAAATATTGTCACTTAAGTATGTAACCAATTTAAACATTATTGGGAGGTTTTGCAATCTTTTTTCATTCTAAACTTTCTAAGTCTTAAAAACCCAACGTGTATTTTACGCTTAGAACGCATTTCAGCCCAGCCACACTTTGAATGCTCAAAGCCACATGTGGCTCTTGGCTACTGTATTGGACAGCACAGGATATACAGCTAGTACAATCACCCCATCACCAGTCAAATCTTTCAATGGTTTCACATAAACCTTAGAATAAAAGCCACATTCTGTGCATGGCCCACCAGACCCTGCCTTCCTCTCCACCTTACTGTTCACGCCTCATTCCCTTGCTCACTTTGTATTTCCCTGAGGATTAATACTCAGATCATAGAATGGTGTCACAGTCTTATAGAATGGCTGGGTTGTGTGGTGCATCAGTTAATACAGCTGTATTTCTTAAAAAGACCAACCCAGCCAGTCTAGCTTGGTATTTTATTTTTCATTCTATTTCAAGTTAAGTTACATGAAAAAGATCTTCATTCAGTAAATCTTCAAAACATTAGGAATAGAACACTGTGGGTAGCAATTCTCAGCATATGTACCTCCCTGCAAAAAGACCCATAAACACACTCATGTGTATATGTTTATATATACATAGGAAACATCTGGAAGAATTTCCAGGAAACCAGTTTCCGTAGCTGACTTTGGAAAAGAAGACAAATATGATGGATTGAAAGAGAGAATTATTTTTTATTACGTACGCTTTCATAGCCTTTGAAACCTTTTCTGGAATTTTCAACAAAAATGATAAAAATTGATTTTTCAATCAAAATTATTACAATATAATAAAGTTACATTTTTAGCAAAAATAATTATCAAATAAAAAATGATAAATGTGCATCAGAGAGGAGGAAAATTCCATTGGTCTTTTGCTTTTTATTTTTTTCAGGAGGACCCTTTTCTCCGCCCGAAAGTGAGAATTTGTAGTGGCGTGTTATCCAAGGTTATAATCAACGTACAAACCCAAGAAGGGTTCAACCATATCACTGCAGCGTGGGAGGCAGACACAGTCTGGCGAAAAGTTCCTGTGAATGTGATGGGATTTGTAGCCCTACATCACCCATGGGCTCGGGCTGTCAAGCAACCAGAGAAAATCAATAAAGCCTCCTTGCTTGCGCTCAGAATTTCATGGCATGTTTGATGTGTTACCAGCCACCTGGCCTGAACCATATCCTGGCAGACTGTGATCATGTCATTGCACTGGTCCTGGATCGATCAAATCCTTTCTTTTTGGAGGCGACATAGTTTGGAGTAGTATTTATTTCCCAAAGTGAATAATTCACTGAACACTAATTCTAGGAGTTGCTCTTTCAGAAAAATTAATTAAAGTTTCTGCTTACTATATTACTTTCTTGGAAAATGGCAAATAATCCCATCATATTAATGACGCGGAGAAGTCCTGTAGTAAAGAAACCTTCTTGATGTTGTTTAATCCGGCATTTACCAAGCTTATGTAATCAAGCAATTTTCAGCTTCTCTGGGACAGCCTGAATTGATATATCTGAGCTTTGGAAACTTCTCGTGTGGTTATAAGTGGACTCACTTATCATTTATGTGATCTTGGTCAGGTGACTTCATTTTCTTAAGCTTTCTTTATAAAATGAGGATAATAAGATATGAGGACTAAATTAATTTAATGAAATATGAAAGAAGGACCTCCATCAGGGCCGGCCCACAGAAGAGGCGCATAGGAGCTCAAGTGGCATGAATTCCATTCTTTTCTGCTCTTCTGCCCTTCCGTATTCCTCTTCATTATTAGGCAAACTCTCATAGAAAGCATGTGACCTACAGAAAGGAATATTACCGAAACATAACTACTAGAACCTGAGAAGACCTTTCCTCTTATACGACAGCACGCTTTTCCAGTAAGGCCAAGGCGTGAAGGGGGATACATGAAACAGAAAATGAGACTGGACTGAAAAATGTGAACCACCATTTTATGTGTTGCTTTAATAAGATTTTCAGCACAAAAAAAAAGAAGATTTTGGTTTATAGAAATTCCTTAAAGTAGAAATTTCTTCAGTTTTCTGCTTTGTTTTTAACTGAAAAGAACCTTATAATTAGAAATTCCTAAACTAAATATAAGAATATGAACTCTTTAGTGTCCTGAATTAAGATTCATTTACTTGAACTTAAGCATTTCATAGAAGGTCCACTTATTAGTGTCATGAATAATAGCCTAGATTCCCAAAAATGTTTCCAGTCTAAATTACCAAACATTGTCTTACTGTTTGAAATATGTCCCTTTTTTTGAGGTGAAGTAATATGTATACATATATTTTTGGATGAAATATATATATATATATATTTTGGATGAAAGCATAAGTTTAAAAACCACATGTAGGTTTATTGATTTTAAAAAAATGAGTACTTGCTATCGGTCAGGGGTCTCTGCTCCTTGAGATCTAAATAAGATCAATTCAATACCCTACTCTGCATCCTACAGAAGATCCAGTGCCGTGAGTAAAGGTTTTCCTGAATTCCCAGCAGGCTTTGCCTTTCACGGCCACCTATAGCACAATGGCCTGCTTCTACTGACATCGTTCATTACACATTTCCCTGTCATCCCCAATGTGCTGTCCCCAGGATTCACTATACCAACTCAGATGTAAAACTCAGTCCCTTTACTGAATGTTCAAAATACAAATGACAAATTAAAAAAAGAAATAAAAACCAAAAAAAATTTATTGTGAGAATTTTATAGATATAAAAGAATATTTAGGGAAAAGAAGGGCATTTACATTTCAGAAACATAAGCAATGTAAAAATTCAACAGTAGGCACTCCTTTCTTAAAGTTTTGTGACCATTTCTGCCAAATAGGGCTTCAGCGCCCTCCATATGACTAAATGCTGACTTCTTACACTTTACTCTCCCATTTCGTCTATTACTTCTCCCTCAGGAACAAAGGACAAAAATATTTCCTATGCCCCCAAAATTGCCTGGCCACCATTAGATGGCATCTTTATTGTTCAGGATGGTCAATAAATCCCTATCGCCATTTAACCCACTTAAAGGGGCCCATGTGAGAAGCAGCTCCAAGCAGAAACCAACCCCTGGGATTGCAACATTTGTCCCTTAGGTTTTCATTTTAATCTTGGAGTTCGTACTTGAACCCGTTGTCCAGGACATGTCAGTGTGGAAGCTCTGTCTGTACCAAGGGCCAGTTTTAGTTTGGAGGATAACTGTTTATTTCACGTGTCTCCCGGGGCCCTTCACATTGAATTTTATACCAGCCTCATAGACTATAGTTCAGGCTAGACAATCCCAAATTTTCTTTTACAACTTGGCAAACGTCTATCCAAGTATTTTCAGAGAACATAGACACAGTTGAAAACTTAATTATAGATATTTATATTTGTATATATATGAAAAATCAATAGACGTGCTAAATACTATCATTTAAACCATGGTTATTTAATTTTGTTGCATCATCTTTACATTCATATTTTGTTTCTATAAACTTGTTTATCTGGCATGGTAAGGGGATGAGGTATTTATTATTGTCAAATAATTAATATTCTTCTTTCATAAGTGACAAAATTTTATTAAAATATTTTCAATAAAAGTATTTCTAAAATACAAGTGTCCTGGGGCAGGCCCGGTGGCATAGTGGTTAAGTTCACGTGCTCTGGTTCTGCAGCCCAGGGTTTGCGGGTTCAGATCCCAGGGGCAGACCTACACACTGCTCATCAAGTCACGCCGTGGCAGCATTCCACATGCAAAATAGGGGAAGATTAGCATGGATGTTAGCTCAGTGACAATCTTCCTCAAGCAAAAAGAGGAGGATTGGCAATGGACGTTAGCTCAGGGCCAATCTCCTTCACCAAAAAGTAAATAAATAAAATAAAATATAGGTACAATGATCATGTTGCAGTAAGTTGGGATGAAAACAAAGCGAGACCGGGTGGGAGACATACCACCAGCAGAATTGTATAAAGCAGCATTATTCAAAGTTGCAACCAGGAAGTCAGTTGGGTGAATCTCGACCAGGAATGAAATAAAATGGAATAGAGTGGAATAAAAAAATTAGAGTATATCACGTACATCACGAATAAAGACTCTTCTGTGAAGTTTTGTTTGTTTTGTGTTTGTGTCTGTGTGTTTACATGTGTGTGCCCTTGGATGCAATGTAAAATACATTTCTTACTGTGGGGGTCACAGTCAAAGATGTCTGAAAGTCACTAGTTGAGAGGCCAGGTTGCACTGAGGAGCATATGAACGTGGTCACCATAATGCAGAGTCTGGTCCTCGCCTTTGCAGCTACGAAATGGAATTTTCTTTGCATGTTGATCCTCGACTTGCTCCTGCCTGCTTCCTGAATAAAAGCCTACGGTCAGGCTCAAGTTGAGGGCGGCATGAATCAGCCCTGGTATCTCTCTGTTGGCTCAGCCGCAAGAGAGCTTTGGAATTTCACAACCGAGGTTCAAATCCTGGCTCCACCACTTACAAGTTATGTGACCTTGGGCAAGACACTTAACCTCTCCAAGCCTTGGATCCCTCACTTGGAAAGTGGCGATAAGACTCTCATTCCCAGCGGTTGCTGTGAGAGACGTATGAGATCACTTACTAAACGTTCAGTATAAAGCTTTCACATAGTAAGCTATGTTAACTGTGATGATAATTATTTTATTTTCCACAGCCATAGTTATAATAAATAGGAATGTGGGTCCTTACTCTGTGTATGGGGGAGTGAAGGTCTCACTTGGGATAGGAAAAGTCATAAAACTATATAGATAAATGTAGTTTAATATTTATATAATTTGTATACTACATATAAAATATATATAAAACTGGTCTGAGCTGAGTCATTGTTCATTGAAGTTCTTGTGTATTCAGTGATGATTCTTTCTTTGGAGTGGACATAGGCTAAAGACTTGGGGCCAGTGGGGCTGATTTACATTAATCCAACTCACAAGAGGCAGAATTGTAAACCTATATTTCTTAATTATTCATATCAGATATTATTTTTTAGTGGTCAGAATCTTTGTGCCCCCTAGACAGGACACTCCTCTTCCATTATTAAGGTATCTGAGACGTCGGAAATCTTAACTGGGAAATCACTTGCTGTATGCAAGAGCAACTGTGTGTGTGTGGGAGGGGCATTATTTTAGCCTAAACTGTAAACCTCGAAAATAATCCTAAGGACAGAACATGTCTCTGAAGAAATTTGTCTTGTCTCTTGGATTTAGGGTATTCTTTGAAAACGTTATCTAGACACTAATAAAGTTGGCCTATCCCAAACCAGGTTCCAGGCCAGTAATTCCCACCTCTCTTGACAGTTTTTTTCTGTATGTGTGTTCATATCTCTAATTGAGCTGTGGTCAAGCCCAGGATAGATAAATACACAGAGGGAGCTCCTACCAGCTCTGAAGCCCAAGGTATACGTTACCCAGAATGCATCAAGGTGATCTTTCCTATGAGTACAGAGGAAGCCTCAGAGTCATTCTTAACACAGTGCTCTCCACAGCTTCTGCCAATCTATTAGAGGTGGCACTGCAGATAAAAATTATTTTCCATTGCATGTCAAGGAACTCTTCTGCTAATATGTCATGATTTAATTACGTTGACTTTTGGAATTCTAGGAATGTCCTATTGCTATCACCTACAGAGTCTTATGAAAATTTCCTTGATGATTCAGAATCATTGTCGTCAATTGTGCAAAGCTTATCATTCAGTCAAGTCTATGCTATGACTGGTGTCTATTGGACACTCACCCCTACACTAAATGACTTCAAAATCTTACTTTTGGGGGTTTTACTTATGTTTTTTCTTCTAATATATTGGGGATCTTCCCTCACACTAAGGCTGTTGGTTATCTTACATCATTAAGGTATGATTAAGTAATTATTGACTGAAAAATTGAAAGACTGTCTCCTCCAGAGTCTGTCTTCCTAATTTGTTGCTTCTTATCTACTTTGAATTGAAAAATTAAATCTTGTTAGAACTGTGTCAAGGAGAAATGTAGGACCCATATGGCTTATCTATTGGGATATACGAGCCTTAATGTGTGAAGCGTCTAACATCTATGTTGAGTTTTTCCAGCTCTTTACTGCCTACATTCTAACGGTTACAAAGGTTTTCAATCCTAATTCAGAAATGCAAAAGTGTCTCTTTCATTAGAAGACTCTATTAAAATGAAAACAGTGTTACATTCTGGATACTGGGCATGTAGGTGTTTTCATTTATTTAGATTTTCTTCATTATACTTTTATTTTTATGTTTTCCAAATTATTTAGTTAGTTGTTTCCAAGATTTATTACTAACTTGAAAATACATTTATACAATAACAGTAACATTTATGATGAAAATAAATATTTAATTAAGACTTAGTACATCCCAGCTACTGTGTGAAGTTCCTTCGTGTGGGTTAGCTCAGTTATTCCTCACAGTAACCTCAGAGGATTGGTCGTATTGTTATCTTCATGTTATTCATGAGGAAATTATGTCTTGAAGAAGCAACCTACCTTGCGAAGTTTGCATTGAAAATATGTTAAAACTTGGATTCAAACACGGATCTTCCATAATGTTCTCTCACTTCCAATCTCTGGTAGATACTTTTGAGAATATCTACCCAGCTTCTAGTAACCTCTTTGTTAGAATTCCCCCCACACACCCACCTTTTGTCTTCCTAAAGCTGTAGCCTCACATTTGGTCTTCTTGGTCCATGCCGCCTCCACCACACAGGAGATAGGAGATGAAGTAGATAGCTGATTAGAGCCAGGTAAACCAAATTCTTTTTCTCTTTCTTTTGTAACTGGATCAGTTTGGCACAGTTATTTTCTTACCATATAAATGAAGTGGATGAAGTTACAGAGGAAACTACTCTGCTGAGAAAGAGAAAGAAGTGAATAGAGGTACAAAGCAAAGCAAAATTAAGAGACGGAGAATATGTCTTGGATACCTGACAGCTTTCCAGGGCTTGGTTTGTTGTTAGCAGGTAGGGGCAATTCCACTGCTAGCCACCCTGTGTATGGGGGAGGGGAGCCCTGCCAGGGCTTCTGCGCCATCCTCTCATCTTCCAGTGCTGTATCAGACAATGCTCTGCTGCTATTCATAGGGCTTTTTGGCCATTTTTTTTTTGTAAGTGGGTGACCAGGTGCTTCTTCCTAGTCTGTCTTAATCTAGAAGCTCTGCTGGAACCTGTCCACCAGGGGTGACCCTGCTGGCATTTGAAATACTAGTGGCATAGCTTTCAGCATCACAGCAACACGCAGCCACCACAGTATGACAGCCAACAGACAGGTGGTGTGGTTCCCTGACCAGGAAACGAACGCTGGCCATGGCGGTGAGAACTCCGATTCTTAACCATTAGACCACCAGGGCTGGTACAGTCTTTCAAAAGCTGAGTGACTTTTGGGTTTCATTGACCTGCATGCATTGCTGTAAAGTTGTAATTGTTATAATAACTTCTCCATTTTTGCTTAAAATAGCTCAAGTTGGACTCAGAATAAGTCCATAATTCATCTCGCACCAGAGTTATTTTCCTAAAATAAATCATTTTTTATCTTTACCCTGCATCCAACCAACCACCCGGGTTCCCTTGTGTTCTCAAGATGAAGCCCTAACTTCTTACTATGACCTACCCGGCCCTTCATAATCTTTCTCCATGCTGCTTCCCTAGCCTGATTTCCCGCCGTGAACCCAGGACTCTGCCCTGACAAACTCCTTGTGTCCCTCATTCACCATACTCTCACAACTTCCTCTGCCCCTTGCTGTCCAGTGCCTGACCGCCTTCCTCCTCCAGGCAGAGTTCACAGTGGGCTTCTCAGTCACTTTATTAACACCTGTTCGGTGGTGTGCTAGAGCTGGCTTCTGCTGCCTCGTGAGAGCTGGTTTTTAAGTCTTGAGAAATTTTGCAGCTAGTCAATGCCGTATTGGTGGCTTGAAATCAGCCATGGAGGGAGTACTTACACCATGGCAATTGGCAAGCACAAGAAATCAGGGACCCACCTGTCCCCAGAGCCAGTTGTGAAACATTTACCGGCAAACCACTGCCTATGGCACTTACCATATTGCTTTGCCATTGGCTTTTGATCATCTGTCTTCTGCCCTTGGGCACTGTGAGCTTCAGCAACGGAGATAGGCGGCAGATGGAAACTGGAAAAAGAAAGAAATAAGGGCTAAAAGTAGGGATTTTAATCTCTTATGTCAAATACTGTCTATGAAATGTGTGAAATCAAAGGATCTATGAAAACCACCTGCAGATTTTTTCGGCTTGGGATAGACCGTTTGGATAGAGAATTACCTATGCTCTTTGAAAGCTGTTTTAAGAGGATGGACATTTTTTTCCATTGCCTACTGCAACTTTGACATTCAGCACAGGCAGGAAGGTCCCTGGTAAATCTAACCTCAGCAAATGAAGTGCATTTCTTCTCATGCTGACCCAAGTTGACATTAAGTCCAGCTGATCTTCATTTTAAAAAAAATTCCCTTTATTAAAATATAGACCATTATTGGCTCACTTTTAATCATTTCTATAATCTAATTATTTTAACTTTTCCCTTTTGAGCTCATTTTCTTCAGCTTTCATTAAATTGTGGCTTCCTCTTCCACTAATACCAAAAACAATGTTCAAGCAGAAGTGACTTTAGTAATCTTATAGTCAAATCATCATCTTTCAGAGAAGTGGAAAAATTTGCTAAGATTATATAGCTAGCTATTGGCAGAGCTTGTACCCAAATCCATGCTTCTTGAATGCTCAATTCAGTGTTATTGCCTCTTTTCTCATCTACTTTCATTTTAGGACTGTGGTGGTTAGAAGAGCTAAGAAAACATCACTTTCAACCACTGTTTTCTAGGAAATATTTGCTTTCTGAAGGCCCATCTCGCCTTGCTCTCAAGGCAGAGCTGTTGGGGGCTTCACGTCTCCCTGGAGCTTTCCCACATGAACCGTGGTGCCCCAGGGCCTTTTTCTGTTTGGTGTCTGTCCTGCTGGTGCATTTTGATTTCAGCTTCATGTTTTGTGTAGCTCACAGGGTTCTGCTTTAGCCAGCAGAGTTCTGCTTTCAACATTCTGGAAATAAGAAAGATGCAGGAATAATCTCAAGGGGGCTGTGCTGGGGTCGGTAAAGGGGAGGATGAGTTATGGCAGAATTAATTGCCGCTGCTGAAAAGGCAGCTGGATGGAGAGTGTCAGGTCACAGACAGTGCACAATGGCACACCCGTGTACGCACGTACACAGATGCATTCTCATTGCGGTGCAGGGTAGTGGTTCTGTGGCAGACACTGTGTGTGCAGAGGACGGCCGAGACATGTGGGTGTATGTGGTTGGAATAGAGAAAGATGGAGACCATAGGGAGGGCAGCTGGTGCCCAATTTGTTTGCAGCACTTGTTAAGGCAAAGGTTTGGGAAGGGCAATTGACAGAGGGTAGCAGGGAGAGCAAAAAGGCAACGGATATGCTTGCACAGAGCTGCCTCTGGTATAGCACACCTATAGTACACACGTACTTTTTCTCTCTCACCCCTTAATTGTAAGTCATTCTTCTTCCTACCCTCTTCTTAAAAATTCCACAATTATTTGTGAATTTAACATATGTATTGTTTATTAATCTAAATCTTACTGAGTATTGTTATATGTGAGATATTTTGCTTCTACCTCAAATCCTTGTAAAAACTCTAAAAGATGTCATAGCCTGTGTTTGATATCACAGGAAAAGGAGGTATTTGCTGTGGGCATACTTTCTGTTAGATGGCAACATATGAAATTGCCAATATTCAACTTTTTTGGAACTATAAAAGTGACAAGACCAGGGCAGGCCCAGTGGCGTAGTGGTTAAGTTCACATGCTCCACTTTGGCAGCCCTGGTTTCGCAGGTTCAGGATCCCAGGCGTGCACCTATACACCACTCATCAAGCTGTGCTGTGGTGACGGCCCACGTACAAAATAGAGGAACACTGGCACAGATGTTAGCTCAGTGACAATCTTCCTCACTGATAAACAAAAAAAGGAAAATGACAGCATCATATTGTTTTCCTATCATTTGTCCAGGGTTAGTGGGAAAGAGACAATATGTGAAGTGGCTGTGTGAGGAGCCATTTAAGAACGACTTTTATCTTCACGCTTCCAGAATATATATGTATAGCAGGTCACAAAGGACTTAGAAATCTGATAGGCTTCAGTTTTAACCCAAACGCTTTTACTTATTTTCCTTGTGATTTTGAGATCAATTTATAGCCTCCCTAAGACAATTTTTTCACTTACAAAATGGGGATAGCAATAGAACCAAATGCATTACTCTCTCTTGCTGCACAACAAATTCCTCCAGAATGTAGTGGGTTAAAAACTACCCACACACATTTAGTTTCTGTGGGTCAGGAATTCAGGAGCAGCTTAGCTGGCTGGTTCTCCTTCAAGTTCTCTCATGAGGTTGCAGTCAAGATGTTGGCTGGAGCTTCAGTCATTTGAAGGCTAGACTGGGGCCAGAGGATCTGCTCACTCACATGGATGAGGAGCTGATGCTGGCTGTTAGCAGGGGGCTTCAGCTCTTTGCCATGTAGACTTCTCCATAGGGCTGCTTAAGGGACCTCACAACATGGTAGCTATCATCTTCCAGGTCAGTAATCCAAGAGAGAGCAAGGTAGAATCTGCTACAGATTTTGTGACTTAGCCGAAAAAGTCACACATCATCTTTCCCACAATATTCTGTTGGTTACATGAGTCTACCCTATTCACTGTGGGTGGGGACTACACAACAGCATGAAATCAGGAGGCAAGGACTGCTGGAGGCCATCTTGGTGGCCGGGCTACTGCACCACCCCTATTGGGTTGTTGTGAGGATTGACTAAGCTAATGTACCTAAATACTTAGCCTGGCATGCATCAAGCACATTTTCAGTCAAAATTAAATAACTATTGCTATTGTTATTAATTTATTAAAAGCAATTGAAAAGTTAATGCTTAACTTTCATTTAAAATTTGGAAAACGCAAAAAAAGCACAGAGAAGAAATTCTAAATAAATAGAAACACTCACTTCTAACTTGTTTCTAACCCTCTCACCTAGAACGGTACATATAACACAAAACATGCAATGAGGTTTGTCAAAATAAAATATGAGAATCCTTGTAGCTCCTTAGATAACAATATGGTTATTTGAAAAAAAATTTATTAATTGCAAAGTTTCCGTATTCTACAGGATAATCTCATGTCTAGTTTACATCATCCTTTTGAGATTACAAATAAATAAGAAATTAAGAGCAAACTCTTTCAGTAGCTCTTCAGTGCTCTATTAGTTCATAAATTTCTCCTGTTATTCTGAATGCACTCAGTATTTTATTTAAAAGATATCATTTGGTTTTAAGTGATAGAAACCAATTCAGTCTATATCAAGAGAAAATTGAATAGTTAAGCTCAAACAAGTGGTACATCAGAGGTGGAACAGTGTGTGACATAGCCAGACCCAGGGGTTCAAGTGATACCTTCAGGTCATTCTCCATCTTGCCTTGCTTACTCCCATGTGATGACCAACATGATCTCCAGCATCTCCAAACTACCACATTTATGGCATAGCAGTAGAATGGAAAGAAGATCTTTCTCTCCCAGCCCCCATCTGTCAATCCCAAGTCACATGCTCACCCTTGAGCCAATCACTGCAGTTAAGGAGATTAGTACTCTGATCGGCCAGCCTGATTGATGAGCCTACCCTGAGATGACAATGATGGTGGGGGTGGTCAGCATCAGCAGTAGTGGGTGGGGATGGAGTCAGGGGGCATAGGAATTTACAATCCACCAGCTCACCAAAGGAACCAGAAGAAATCTGGTGGGAAAGTAGAAATTATAGAAAGAAAAGAAAAATTATAGCAACTATAGTCTACTATGAATAAGTAGAATTTATGATAGAAGCAATCTGTAAAATAAACCAAACAGAAATGTTTGAATAACTATGTTTCCTAATTATATATATAATATTTTATTTTAGATTTTATAAAAGAAGAAAGTGCAGGGTGTGCACATCCCATGGCTAGAAGATTAAAATGTATGTCAGCTTTGTGGGAAAAAAATCTTTTCTGCTTATTGTTAGAAAGATGGGCTACCCGAGTTAATTTTAGTAACCCATGACATTGAAGTATAAAATCCAGAAGTGTAGAAAGCTGCACAAGAACCTTGTGAAGATTCTACAGACCGATAGCTTTAAACTAGGGCAAGAGGAATTGGTTCAGGGACCATTTATTGCTGAAGGATGGTGGAGATACAAAGAGGAGGAGTCTTCAACCTCCAGTCTCTCAACTTTGCTTTTGTCTGCCTTATCTGGAGGGGTCCTGCATGAGTTTTTCTTTGAAGTGAAGGTTCTGTCACTAAAAAACTAGTTTGGAAACATGATGTCATGTACAAGATGAGTATAAAGTTTTAGGGTCTGTATATATTCATACATTCATTCAGTCATTCAACAAACATTTGTTTAGTGCCCAGTATACACAATGGTAGGTAAACAAACAAAAAACATTTCCCTTCCCTCTTGGAGCTAAGAATTTAGAACATACCTGTACTTGCTGTCTTAGGGTTATTATAAGCTCAGAGCAAAAACTCTGCCCCAAATTCACTAACATTTGAAAGATATTTAGCCATCTCCTATTGCATTCAAGGCAGTAGGTAGAGCGATGTCACGGGTGAATGCTGTGAATGCAGAGATGAATTGCAAGCTGTGCTCTCAGAAAATCACAAATCAATACTTTGCTTCTTGGTCTCAAGGAGGGTGGACTTTTGACCTCCTCTTATACTTCCTCTTGCAGTGAGGGAGGAAATATGAAGTGAGTGTTGTCTTCCATATTTCTCATTTCCCACCTCAACAACAACAAGAATTCCTTCTGTAAGGTTTAGGGAGCCTCTATGAAGAAAAATGACAGCAATACAACAGCTCTTGGGTGGCTAAATCACGACCCGTGGACTATTTGTAGATCCCAAGAGGACTATTCAGTATCAACCGCATTCCTAACAGTGGAACAATATTTCACATGCAAAGCCTTCTTGGAGGGGAAAGCTACATGTTTATATTCATAACATCTGTACTTTAATGCAGAATTCTTACAGCAGAGTTTCTTAAACTGTGGTCTATGGATCACCTATAGGAGAGCCACATGGGGAACTTGTTAAAATGCAGATTCCTGGGCCCCACCCCAGACCTTCATAAGGAGAATCTGCAGACTCCAGAATTCGGTAATTTAAACAAGAACTTTAGATAAGTCTTAGGTATACTAATGTTTCAAAAACAACCCTTTAGAAACTTAAGTTATTGTATGAGATCTTAAGTGGGTAACCAATCTTACCCTAGAACGTATCCATTCATTGTCTGATGACCAGGCAACATTAATGAACGCCATTAAAAAACAATAACAACTCAGCAGTATACCATTAAACAAAGCCATTTTGGCCTAGTAGCTACCAAGAAGTTTCTCTCCACATATCAGTTTTCTGTCCTAACCCAAATCAAAGTGACTGTTGGCTTGATGACAGAGAATTCTTGCTTTGCCTTGTCACAGCAATGTAAGGATGCAATAAAGTTAACAAAAGAGTAGCCCTCTACCCAGCAGCAGTTCCATCCTCAAATTCCTCCTGAGGCATTCAGCAAGTCCCCAGAAGATACCTCATTTGTGCTCTCCTGTGGTCCCTGGGTGGCCTCATCTCCTTTCTTGCTCTTCAGGTTTGCTGTGCTATTGCTCCAATACGATCACTGGTGTGTCCCGGCTTTCTATTACTGCTCTACTGATGGAAGCAGCTCTCAGGGATGCTGTGACTTTCTGCTTCCAACTTGTCAAACCCCGGAGCTCAATTTGGTCCTTCTTTTATGGTTCCAGTTCCAACAGGCTACCCTGCCAGTGAGGAATACTTTCTTCAGCTAGCCCTGTGTTGTCCTCTGCATCTGAGGCTTTAAATGGATCCACATTTTACCTTCAACGCCTTGCCAGAGAGTGGAGTGATGTGATTCTCACTTGGTCACCCCTTCCTGTGCACAAAAAACGGTCAGAAGTCATTCACGGTGGGGTTTGGGAGGTTGCGTAGGGAGCCGATGACACTCAAGTAGACCCTTTTTTCCTACAAAGCTTCTCCAACCTCATATCGAGTTTGTTGACCTCAACATCCTCCCTGATAGGTTGAGGTTCTTTTTTTTCCAATGGGAGGTTTTAATAGGATGTTTTCACTGGGTTAACAATATCATCAAGGGCACAAGTCTTTCTGTCTTCCTGTTCCGCCATTAGCTTGTTGGCTTGTCCTCACAATGCTTTACTCTATGGTCACAGGACGGCTACAGTGGTGCCAGGCATCAACTACAGACCCAGCGCCCAAAAGAACAAGAGGGACCATCCCTTCTTGAATGTCTGTTTTAATGCTGAGGAAACCTCTCTCAGAAGATTCTCAGCAAGTTGACCCCTAATCTCATCACCAGAACTCGATCACACGCTCTTTCCTAAACCAATCACTGTCAAGGAGAATGGGTCTATCTTGTTTATTATTTTTTTTGCTTAGAATACTCAATATTTCCTCCCTGAGGAATAAATATGAATAAAGTTGGAGTGTTATTAGTAGAGAAGAAAAGAGGTGGGTTTAGAATAGGCAACCAAGCATCTCTACTGAAAGATTCCTGGTCCTTCATTATGAAAAAGCTCTGGGAGACTGATGGAGTTGTTCATGTGCTAATCTTCGGCATCTTTATAACCCCTACCTTCCCACTCTGGAATCCCATTAATAGCCAGAAGCTCATCTTGAATCTTGGCTTACAATAATGGCAAGTTATTTGATTTTTCCCTAGTTACCCACAATCTACAGTGTCTGATTTTTCAATTCATTTCTAACGACCCTCTGCTTTTTTGGGGGGGAGGATAAAAAAAATACAGCTAAGAAATTTCAACAGCCTTTCAGGTGGGTATAAGTACCATGAAGTATTAATAAAACAATTGAGATTTAAACAAAACAATGATGACTGATATTTTCTAGGGTTGGCCAATCATTTCAGTTCTGATCAGAACTCTCTTGCTTCTCACAGTCCATGATTTCAATGGTGCAAGTAACATGAGCCACAGACTACAGCCTCTGAATGAAAACTGCCAATGGTACACCCTCTGCCTCAATCCTGAAGGGGTGCTGTGTCAGGAAAAAAAGGAGAGAAGGAAGAAAATAAGAAAGGAGGGAAGAAAGAACGCCTCCAAATCTCTCCAAAGACCAACTGCAATCACCCATTAAAGTTAATTAGAACAAAGTATCAGAAACAGAACTTTGAAATTTTTGTTGATGTTTACTCGAAAACCCACATTCCCCAAAGCTTCCATGTGCTTCTTTATTTGGTTTTATTTCCAGGACTTGCGCTCACAGCAGCAGATGTGGGAGCAAAAATGAAATCAGAAGGACTTTGGTATTCTGGAGTAAATTGCTCTCCACTGCATTAGCGAGCGAGAACAGATTGGAGCCAGGATAAGAGCAGTGTAAATAATTTTAAGTGTGCAATAGCACACAGCATCGATTGAAATGACCTGGTAACTCAGCGCCGTCCCAGGCAATTATTCCCTAAGCAGGATTTATGTCGTGTGTTGTCAAAAAGCAGTCCAAACCTTGGACACAGATGTACGTTTAGATATATGTTTAGAAGTTGCTCTTCTCCATTGGAAAAGACCTTTGGATTACTTTGTTATAAAAAGCAGAAAGGCCATTTTCTCTTTCTTTTTCTTTAAATTTAATAACCCTCAATAGTATTAGGGAATACTTCACCTCTTCCCAGTCATTTAAACATTTTTTAAGATGCACCTGCAGATTTACTTGAAAAGTATCTGAAATGATGACAGCATTTAGCATTGCAAATATATGAATGAACTTAAAAAAGTCTTACACTTTTATTTTTGCTGATATTCTTCCTCTATATCTAAAGCTATTCCTGGGCTTTTAGTGAAACTTCAGAAGAAGTGAAAATATTTCAGGTTTTTTCTCCCTCATTTCTCTCTGGGGAAGCAGCAAGGTTTAGATTCACATAAAGAACCACATGTTAATGTCACAGCCTCACATTGTCTGGGTAAATGCCAAGGAGCATATCAGAGGTAGTAATGAACCTTCCATTGACAACTCAGTCAGCCTTTTGACTTCACATTTTATGGCTCCCCACTCTGCCTGACGTTGTATTTCAGGATTACACTTGGACTGCTGAGCACAAGGGTTTGTGTATCCTAGTCTTAGATGCTCAGATGCACTGGTGCACTTTTCTTTTCAGTTTGTGGCAATACACCTCATGAACCTGAGGTTTAAACTTGGCTGTAATTTTGGCAACAGAGCTGCCAGTCAAGAGAAGATCTAACTTTCACTTGCTGTTTGTCTTTCTCACTTATAACTTGCCAAAGCAGAATTAGAGCTCTGGGACATTCTCAGGTGGGATTCTGAGCTAAGGTTTAGAATCTCAACACACACTATGGATCATAGTATAAGGAAGAGAAGGCTGGGTTCTACAGCTTTGTTTCTTCAGCTTCTCCAGGTTTTTTATGTGTGTCACTGTTGTTTAGCCCCCTTGCCTGAGTTTTCCCTAAAATCCATCTCATGAGCAAGTCTCCTCCAAACCCTCCTCCATGTTATTTTGCTCATTGCGATGAGATAAACTTATTTCTCTCCCATTCCTCCTCCTTCATAGTGATTAGACACGCTAACATCAGGATAGCAGAAGGAGGAACTTGGTAGTGCAGATCAAATGAAGAAGGAAACAAACTCTAGCTATTCAAAGAAGAGACTTATTCTGGCAGCATAAAACTATTCTATCGTCTTACTGATGCTTTGCTCATAGCGTCCTAGGCACTTCCCTCCATGCACCCCCAGACCCACAAATAATTGTTAACTTGTGCCAGAGACTTGAGAAGAGGAAGGCCCCTGGGAAAGAAATGAAGAGGGGTCAAAAAGACCTTGGACATGGAGAGAAGGATTTGCTTTCCTAGTGACTCCAAGGGTCAAAGTGGGAGGCAACTGATATATAAGATGCCACTTCAAAATTCTAACCCCTGTGAATGATGACAGGATGGTAATTGTGTCTCAAAATAGAGAACAATTTGTACATCCTCTGTATTCTCTGTGAGGACTTGACTAAGAGTAAGGGTGATAAAAATGAGCTGTTCCACCCCTCTTATCCATTAGGAAAGAACAGTAGTGGGGCTCCTTTAAATTGACTCCAAGCTTCTTCATGTTGAATGGAAGCCAAAAAGGGCTTGCCACCATGAACGTTATGAAAGAAATCTGTCTGTCTGTCTCTCCACCTTAAACACACAGATCGATTTCTGCATGAAGCTTTTTCACTATCTTAGTCAATTTATTCAATAGATGAAGCTCAGGTAATTTATGATTTGTCTACACCCACAGGATGTGTTGGAATGGGTAATCAGAATCAGATTGCTAATTTGATTACAACACACTGCCTGGGCAGGACGTACAAATTAGGACATCAAGTAGAACAATTTGGGGGAGTCCTTGCCTATGTGGCTACATATGTAAAGCTCTCTAGAGATAGGAAGGCTGATCCTGAGCCTCCAGACCTCACCAGGGTCTTGGTTTGCTTCGTTTGGCAAATTCCGATTTTTTGCACGCATGGCATTAGCTATACTAATTTACCTTCCATAACTGTATAAATTCTGGGAAATGAGAAGTTTAATCAAAAGAAAATTTGAGAGCAAGTCCTTAAAGTTACAGTAAGATTCTCTTGGGTCCAGCTCATTACCTCCTATGCTGCTGTTTTCTGCCACAGATGTTTTTCTGTGCATAACAAAGCAAGATCATAAACCATAAAATAAAGCATGGAGTCATGGATTTTTTAAGCCAGTGGTGATCTTCTAGATCATCTGATTGAAACCTTCACTTTACAGAAAAGAAACAGACCCAGAGCTTGCATGCTTTCATTCATTGACAATTATTCATTTAGCTCTTACTGAATACCTGGCACTCTTCTTGTTACTGGGAATAAAATTGTAAACAAAATACTGTAAGTCTCTGTCCTCATGACACATTTAATTGAGGAGTGAAGCAGTTAGAGCACGTGTTTGAGCAGAATGTCAGGTAGTGAGGGATGCTAGGAAGAGAAGCAAAATACAGGAAAGAAATAGAGCAATAGGATCAAAAGTGGGAGATCTCCTGGATATGATGGAAAACACTCTGAGGGAGTTGGAGCAGACACCTAATGGTTGTGGGTGGTGAGGGACAAGCTGTGTGACTATTTCAGGGCAGGAGTTCCAGGCACAGGGAAGAGTAAGTGCAGAGACTCTGAGGTGAGAGGATGTTATGTGTGTTGGAGAGACAGCATGCAATATGTTTGGAACTCTGTGAGCAAGAGAGAAAGTGTGTGAAATAAGATCACACAAGTACACAGGGTTCAATTGTGTAAAGACTCGAAGGTCAAGATAAGAAGTTTAGAATCTGTTCTAAGTGTGATAGGAAAAGATTGGAGATGGGTGGGTTTTAGGGAAAGAGGGGGACACGATCCAATTTCCATTTGAATTGGTCATTCTGAGTGCTGTGTGGAGTGAAACTGGAGCGGGTATAAGACAGGAAGCAGAAAAACCAGTCAGGAGAGGATTATAATAGTCCAGGCAACAGCTGGGGGGACTTGAAACAGGGTGGTGATGTGCGGTCAGATTTTAGGAATATTCTGAAGATAGAACTAACAGGATTTGCTGAGGGTTTGCGTGTGGTAAAAGATAAACTGAGCCGTATTAAAAATTTTAGGAGTTTGAGCAAACATTGATTCTAATGGGGCAGTGCCAAAACAGAAGTGGTTAGGAGAGCTCATGAGCAGAAGCCAGGGGAAAGGCTTCTACAGGAGAAAGTGCAGGACCAAAGAACGGAAATGATTTGATTGGCTAGAGCTTAAAGCCCAGTTGGCTGTTCATGATTGGTTGTCCTTAGTGTTTTGATTTCATAACCTTGAGGCATTACAGGCTTAGATTTTGGTTTGTTTACATAGGCCCCCATGGCATTACAGCCACCTCGGTCTAAATGCCTCTTTGTTTAATTAATTTAACAAGTATGGAGTGTAAGAGAAAGACAAGAGTCAAAGATGATTCCTAGGTTTTTGATATAAGCACATGAGAAGATGGAGATGCCACTTTCTAAGAAAGGGAAAAGAGAGGAAGCAGACTTGGGAAGTGAAAGGAGAAATCAAGTTTCTTGATTTGGGTTTTGGATGTGTTAAACTCCAGACATCTATTAGTCATCCAAACAGCAACGTCAAAAGGCAATTGAACGGATGAGTCTGAAGGTCAGGAAGATTTTGGGTGTAGAGATGTAAATTTGAGAATCATTATCATTGACTTATCTAAGATCACCTGTAGCAGATCTGAGACTCGAAGCCTAAACTTCTTCCACCTTCTTTGTTCCATATCTGGCTGTATCTAGATGACTTAGTGAAACAGCAGACTTGGCAGAAATTGGCATATTATCAAAAATATGCAGGGCATTTAATTTAAAAAGTATTTGTCATATAACATATAGATATTACACATACATATGTAATACACATTCAAGGAAATAAGTGAAAGCTAAATGCAGCAGGAGAAAATCAGAATACAAAAAGACCTTATAGTAAGTTTTAAAAATCAGCAGAGTTTTCTGAACTGTAAAAGAAAAGCCATTAACTAGGCATGATATTCCAACTAAAGTTCAAATAGAGAAAGAGAGTATCAGCTGGAGGGCCTTAGCCGAGTTTAACCCTAGGAAAGAGTTGAGTTCTCAAGAAATGATACCAACATTAACTGGTCTCAAGATCACATATGGCTTTATAGAGTAAGGAAATTGTCACTAATGTGCACCTGCCATATATAGTGGCCTACTGAGCCCAGGTGGGATGTTCCATTTGACTCCAGTTCAGAGAAGGAATGGCTACGCTCCTGAACAGCTGGGACTCTGAATAGAACGCTGGTGGAAAGAGACGCCATATTTCAAGTCAAAGTCAGAGGGAAGGGGAGAGGAATCCTAGAGCAGCACGTGAACTATGCGGAGAAGGAAAGAGCAAACCTCACAGTTTATCCTCTGATTCTAAGGATCCCAAGCTGAAAGTCTTATTTAACAAGATTGTCTATGAGAAAGTAAGTTCCAAGAAATCATGTTATTTATTCAAGGATCAGTATCACAGTGGCAGTTTTGAAGAGCTAAACCGGTTGCAAAGGAGAATGTCTAATATTGCACAGAAGCAGGGTAACTTGGAAGATCTTGGATTCAGAATGCCTAGCAGCACCACTAGGTACGTAACTCCATTTCCTGAGTTGCAGTGCATGTTTTTGAAAAAGTACAACTGGCTGAGAGACGTGGGTAACACTGGCAGGGTATTATGTTCAGTTTCAAAGGCTTACATATCCACTTATCTTATTTGATCTACATGAAACAGCCACGAGATGGCAAAGACAGGAAAGATCATCCCTGTTTTAGATAAGGTAGCAAGACAGTCAATAAACGGCGGAGAAAGCATTCAACGCAGAGAAGTCATTTAGAGCTCCTGTCAAGGAAAAGCATGTCAGTCCCACAACCAGCTTGGTGAAATAAGCAGCAAGCGTCGCAGGAAGCCGAAGCTGCTGTCAATTGCCCTCCTCCCCCTCAACCATGGATATATTTAAACTGAGTAATAATAAAACAAACCGGCAGCTGGCACTTTCGTACAGCCAACTCTGGAGCCCCCTCAGAAGAAAACTTTTTTCTAGATAGAGTTTGTCCTTTCCGTTTTTTTTAATTTTTCATTTGCTGTTTATTTTAAAGTTACATTTCTAACTAAGTGAAACATTTTAAAGTAAAAAATTGAGATGAACTGAGCCAAATTGCAAACATAATTATACCTTGAGCAAGGTGCAGGTTTTCGATTTTTGTTAACTCTGCCTTCCTGGCACCTGCCTATGACACATGACGTGACCAAAAACACGCAGTCCCACAGACGCTAGTACTGCAGCCCCCTCCTCCCATCCAGACCCAGGGTCCTCCCCCAGCTGGCAAGAGGAGTGGTGACTTTATTTATACTCTTAGAAACAATGATGCTGATGATCATTTAGTGACTGCCTCATACGTCACAGTCATGAAATACACATTCAGTCCCACAAAACCTGGTGGGCATGACTATTCACATTTTACAGATTAGGAAGCTGAGGCTCAGACAGGGTGGCTTGTTTAGGGGCAAACAGCCCGGCTGATGCTAAGAGCACACCCTTGGCCTGCATTGTTCCAGGTCCTCTGAACCCAGGCTTCCAAAACCAGAGTCAACGCACTTGCATCCGAGGAAGACAAGTGGAATTTCTGTTGCTCTGAAAGGGACAACCTAAACTGCTTCGTCCCTAGAAAGCTGGGCTAGAACAGACGGAGCTCCTTGAATTCTTTGACACCCAGTATCCAGCAAAGGCGCCAAAGGCCTGAGCTCCCACGATCGAATGTGCTTCTTCCTGGTGATTGCACAGTCCCTCCACCACCTGAAACCACCTCCATTCTTCACCTGTACAATGGGAACTGTAAGAGACGCCCTGCCCATTCTCTCAGGTTGCTGTAGAGCTGAGCATATAAATGAATGAAAGCGTCTTGTCAATTGAAAAACTCTCTACAGATGGAGTTAGTGTGATTTTTCTGATCTCAAAAAGAATGGTGCCAAAACTTTTGGCATCCCCATATTCAGCTACAGTATAACCGATTCAAGGAGTTTACTTACCTCTCCCTCTCACTTCTAATAACAGTACAGTCATGGAAACTGAAATGGGTTTGTGCAGCAGAAGCCACAGAGAAATGATCACGTTTTCTCTAAATAATGAGGAGGGGCTGATTCTGCTGGTGCTGCCAACATGTGCCAAATGTGTCTCTCAGCTTGCTCCGTTAGAAACAGGTGTTCACAGGCTGGCAAGGATGGAGAGCAAGCCTCCCTCCCAATTTGCCTGTCTTTCACTTGTCAAGGGTTTTGACAGGCATTTTGCAGTTCTCTGTCACACAGTTCTAAGCATGGCTGCACAGCGTGCTGCTTAAAGCAACCCCAAGTCAAGGAACTCTGAGCATTCCCCCTCAGCGGTTCTGTTTGATTGCGTACCTGCATGTGAGTGTGGGTAGTTTTTCCTCTTGACATGTGTCTGATGTAGTCATCGTCCTAGTGGGCGGCACACAGGTCAAAAGTTTGTCCCACTGGTGATTGGGTTTTGCTCCAGGTGACTTGATTTGTGTGCCTGTTTAAGAAGATCTAAAATACCCCTTATCCTTGCTCCCATGTACCCAGAGTATGACACTTATATCACAGTCACTTTTTAAAGTCTTTGTCTCTCCCTTTAGACTCTCTGCTTCATGGAGCAGGGACCCTGCAATATTCGCCACACACCTAGCAGAGTGCTTGGCATATTACAAAGGCATATGGGACTGAATCTCAATCGAATGCATCTGGGGTACCAGAAAATGGCAATTCCTCTCAAGGAAATGAGGCCAGACTTCTAGTTATTGAAACCTTCTTGGTGATAACACGACCAGAATCTAGGGCTCTCACCAGTACTGCCTCCTGGTCCCAGGCTTAATGGCTCTTTCTGTAGTTGGCCATTTTAGTGATGAAGTAACCTGTGGGTCTTTATTGTGTCTACTCAGCATCATATGTAGGTGGATACCATTTAAAACGTACTTTTTTATATATGTATAATCTGATACCTCCGGGTACAGGACAGAATGCATTTTTATTGGTCTGCTTTGCCCACTCACTGATGGCATCTTTTCCTTCACTGGGATTTGTTGTTATTCTAGACACAGCCTGCATAACATAACATGTTTAATTTAATTCACATCACTAAATGAGTATCACGCAGGGTGAAACTGAAGGAGGGATTTTCCTATTTGGGTTCTTGGGAAAGAGAAAGGCGCTATACACACATATACCACCACCAATCCCAGTCCTTCCGTGACTGCCCATATTTCTTTTGAACGCCTGGCCAGTTATGCAGGCTAGGAGAGGGTAATCACATTTCATGCTTCGGGGCATGATCTGATCACAAGAGGGTCAGGAAGGACCCCTTTCCTTCCCTGTGGAATTGTTTGGTTGGTCAAGTGCACTAATTGGGGTGAGAGGTTGCTAAATTTCTGTGAAGTATCGGGCATTTGCAGCTGCAAGATGCTAGGGCATGAACTTGTGGGAGCAAAGGTCTTGATCTCCTGGGGCAGCTTCGCATGATCACTGCAGAGAGAACTACTTCAGTTTTCTCTCAGTTCCCCACTACTGTCTCTGTCCTTTGGAATCAGAGTACCTCTCCTTTATACAGGGAGAAAATCTTAGTGCTGAAAAGGAATTTGGAAATTACCTAGTTTGATCTTCTGACCTTACAGAGGGTAAGATTTATGTTCTAAAAGGTTAAGTGACATTCTCAAGAGCATATCAGAAGCTGGTGGCAGAACTGAGATTAAAACCTGGATCTCATCTCAGGTCTTCAATCAGATGTTCTTTCCACCATATTACAGCTGAGATCTGCTGTACACAGGTCAGTCTGATTCAACTGCACCAGCATTTCTCAAACTTAAGCATTCATTTGAATCACCCAGAAAGTTTGCTAAAATACAGAATGGTGGGGTCCACCCCCAGGTCTTCTGATTCAACAGGTCTGGCATGGGGTCAAAAATTCCCATTTCTAACAGGTTCTCAGGTGATGCTGATGCTGCTGGGCTGGGGACCACACCTGAAATAAGAGCTACTGAGTTACACTCAAGTTGTCAAATGGAACAAATCTCTCCCTTTCTTTCCTTATTAATTTGTTCAGCCCTTTATTCACTTATTCATCAATTACTTACTGAACACACCAGGTGCCTGGCATGTTTGATGCTGGGGATGGGAAACATGAAGATGACAAAAGCACAATCTTCTTGAGGAATTCACAATCAGTGGGGATAGATGTATAAACAATTACTGAGCAATCTTTTAAGTGCACTGATAGAAGTCTATACAAAGTGTAAAGGCTGCACAGCCCTAAAAGTAACAACACAGACTTCTCACGGAAGGCTTCACCAGAGAGGTGACATTTGGGCTGGGCTTCGTAGGATAAGTGGGACTTCTCAAGATGGAGTAGGGACAAAAGGATTACAGGCTGAAGGAACAGCACGTGCAAATGCATGGAGGATGGCATTTTTCAGGAGAGTTGGCTAAATAAGAATAGCAGGAACATGGAGTGTGTGGAACAGAAGTCAGGGAGTGGAAGATGAAGATGGAAAGATATGGAGGTTGAACTATTGAAAGGGATTCCACACCCTGCCAGGAGTCTGGAGTTCATCTTGTTTATGGCAAAGATACTGAAGCATTTTAAGATGGGATATGTTTTAAGGTTACTCTAGCTACAGAGTGGGGGACAGATGAGAAAGGTTTCCTGGGAGCAAAGAGAAATTAAGAATCTATTACAGCATCTACATGAGAAATGATGGTAGCTGCTCCAAACAACAGCAATGGGAATGGACGGGAAAGGGCATCAAGGGTTAAAATAACCAAGACTTGTTAACAGATCAGAAGTAAAGAATGAGAGTAGAGAGTCAGATAAATCCATAATTTCTAGCTTGGCCAGCTGATGAAATGAAAATGCTATGAACAGAGATAGGAAATAGAGGAAAAGAAGCAGGTTGAAGGGAGATAAGTTTACTTGGGTCAAGCTGGGACCTGGTGTCTGCAGAGGTAGGATGTCCTACTGTGGCTGGGAAATAAGAGACCGAGGTTCAGGAGAATGGTCCAAGGGCAGGAAAGAGATTGGGGTAAAGTCTGGAAGGGTATGAGCCCGTTTAGGGAGATGAGAATTTCTTGTCCTGGATTAACATGTAAATTGCTGTCAGAGTGATAAGCGATATAACCTCAACTATAAAGAAGAGGAAACCAAAAGATTAATGATACGTATTAAACTAAGGGATAACCAAGGAAAAAAATGGAAATTCAAAAGTTCTAGTTTTGATATCTGAACATTTTGAGAAGGGATGCTAAGAAAACAACTGTAGCAACATGAATTCCCAATTCCCAATTAGTGCTCTTCGCCAAGTCACTACTGGTTCACTACTTGAGGCTTCGGGAAAATTCCTACCTGCTCCAGGCCTCATTTATCTCATCTGTAACACAGGATTGCTGAGGATTAAACAATTCCTGCAAAGCCCTTGGCGTAATGCTTGCCACATAAAAAGAGTGCTGTGATTTTCTTAACATTTAGCAGTGGAACAATTTTGCTGGAAAACAGAAATTAAAAACTATCCAAGAAAACCACCAGTAAAAGAAGTGAAGACAGTAACTGTAAACACAAACGCTATTCAGACGGCCCCTTCTTGCTACTTCCTCAATACCCAGAATGGTGATGTGCATGTGGTCTGGCATGCCACCTTCTGTGACTATGATACCACAAAACACTCCTGATTCTTTGTGTTGTCTACTGCAGTGTAACAAATTACCACAAACCCGGCAAGTTTACACAGCACAAATTTATTATCTTAGTTTCCCAGCATGACTAGATACTCTGCTCAGGGTCTCACTTGGCTGAAATCAAGGTGTTGGCCCGGGCTGTGGTTCTTGGTTCTCACAGGGCCCTCTTCCAAGCTCACAGGTTGCAGTCAGAATTCATTTCCTTGTAGGTGCAGAACTGAGGTCCTCCTCTCCTTTTTAGCTGTCAGCTGGTGGTCACTCTCAGAAACTCCAGGCTGCCTGTGGTTCCTGGCCACGTGGCCCCCACAGGCAGTTCACGATATGGATATCTGCTTTCTTCCAGCCCTGCAATGACTTCTGGTGCACTGAATCCCCTTCTGCTTCTGATCTCTGACCTCTTCCATCTCTGACCTCTAGACCAAGACTTAATGGGTTCACGTGATGAGCCCATTTGGATCATCTCCATATCTTAAGGTCAACTCAGCTGGGATCTTAATTTCATCTGCAGATTTCCTTTACAGCAGCACCTAGAATGATGTATGAATAACTCGGAGAAGGTATGCGTACACCAAGGGTCTGGACCATCTTGAGTCCTGCTTAGCTCATTCCTGCAGCACATGCAAGTTCAGTCACAGGACCCAGTAGTGATTTTTAGTGGCACTGCGGCATTTAACATTTGCCCTTTTGGCTATTTCTCTACATTCCATTTACATTTGAATGACAAGTTGCTGAATATCTCAAAGGCCAAGGGACCTGCCTTTAGAAGAGTGACTTATTTTCTCCCCAAGCTCTTAGGATACCTCTGAATGATGTGTAATCACAGGTCTTTCACCTCTGACTCTGCACCCCTAACACCTATATAATCATTGGGTCAAGGCTAGGATTTATCTGTCATTTAAAAAGAAAAAAAGCTTTTCAACTCAAAATTGCTTACTATTCCTGACTTCAAGATTTGAGAAGTGTCAGTTTGATCCATGCAGCCCTGGCAATAAATCAGTTGAGGCCATGCCTGGGTTGAGGGGGTACTTGAACATATGTTTGCCCTGAACATATATTTAATCTAGGAGCAATATATTTTGTTGTCAAATCAAATGGCTTCATTCAAGAGGCTCCTAATTCAGACAAAGCCAGGCTGAGAAACCGTAATAAAAGGAGCCAGGAGTAAATTCTAAGCCGAGGGTGGAGGTCAAGTACAAATCATGGCTGAGATGCTTCACCTTTAGGGCCAACAGAAACAGACGTCTCTGCAATTGGTTTCAGCCAGGTGAAAGTCAACTTTTTACACTGATCTGCATTGGGAACACTCCAGTGCTGCCAGCAACAGCTGTCTCCGCAATCGGCCTAGGGAAAAAGAGACTTCTCACCTCTTCCTAAACACACAGCAAGATCCTGAGGATCAGTCTATATATGGGACCTTTAATATGTTCAGACATATTGTTAGCTAGTCACAAGATTCCAGACCAGTCAATGCAATACATAAAAGGAAAAAGAGAGGGTGTAATGATTTCTTGATCATCTTGAGATACCCAAGTTTATGCTCACTATGTAAAAGTTGAGCTAATAGGTATCCCGGACACCATGAAAAACATCAGTGTTCAAATGTATGCTCACATTTTGGTTTGTTTCAAGGAAAACTGTAAGTGCATTTTAAATTACCCACTTTTGTACATTCTTCTTTCCTTCTTTGCTAATTATGAGCCTTTATAAACACTCATTTGCATATGGTAGAGATTCTAAAGCCCATAAATCACATTTAAGCTGGTGTTCTTACATTACTGAGTAATAATTCATTGATTCTTGAGCTTGTTTATCCTGTTCACCCCACTTCATCCCCCCAAAAGGGAAGACAATAGGGGCACTAAGTGTACGTCTTGAATCGCAGGACTAAGAGGATGTCTTTCTCCTCTGAAGGTCAGACTCATCTCTAAAACAAATATCTCTAACTTAGCACTGGCAGAAATCAAAGCAAAATTTGGAATACAGTTCAAAAGAAAAAAACAACGTGTAAGTAACCTATTTTGGGGGGGGCGGGGCGAGGGGGTTATTCCTGCTTAACTACCTACAGACTTGATAGAAAAATACTCTGCTCACACCTAGCTACATGGCCCTAAGTTGGGAAGAACCAAACATACTTTGGCACTGTATCTGGTGAACAGGCAAGTTTATTTGGAAAAAGCTCTCATTTGCTTACAGATTCATAGTAGAACAAAATCTGAGAAAGATGTTAAAATAGTATAACACTTAAAGTTCAAGAGTTACTCTACTTACTCAGTAAGTCAAGCCAAGACCAACAAGTTAGTCCTATGAACTTTTGGTTTAACCTAAGAAAATGTTCAGACTCCAGCCAACTATCAATAGAATGGCTTGCCTTTTAAAGTAGGAAGTAACTTATCTTCATTGATATTTTAAGGGATCTGTGATCACGCATCACGGGCCCTCAACGAGGCACCTTGCTTTGGATCCTCCATGGTCCCTTTCAATTTCAAACTTCTATATTCGTTAACATTATATAACTGAATTGTACATTTCACATAAATAATACCTTGTTGTCTACTTTACGTTGAAATGTCTTCCTTCCCAATTGCATAGATATATAAATATACATCACTACCCATCCCAGGAACTCTAGTGTAGACAATGCAAATCTTACTTGTTATTTGTAAGGCTTAACAGACTTAGGCACTTCTACTTAATACTAGAAAAAGTAACAGTCCTAAAGGTGCCTGCTCAACATATCATTCAAAATTCACACAGTGATTGGCAGCTGAATTTAAGAGTATCTTTCTGCTCTTAAAAACAGCTACATATAACTTTATAGAGAAGCCATGGTGTATCAGAAAGAAAAAAGAACTGGAAGGAAGTACAGATTTCTCTTAGAAATGAACTAATTTTAAGTTCTTATCTTAAAAACATCTTCATCATAGACAAATTTCCAGTGCTTGTGGAAAAAGAACCAACTTTTTTAATTACAAAAGGTTGTAAATTTCTCCCAAATATTTTGGCACTTAAATTTTTTCTTGTACGCTGATTTTCATGATTATCTAATTGTTTCATAAAGGTAATTCTTGCCTCTTTGGAACCATCCTAGTTCTGAAAGACTGGAACAAGCACAACTCAGCAAGAACAAGTCCCAGCTCCATCACTGACCCTTTGAATGACCCTGGGCAAATCACTAGGCCTCTTTTTTAAGGTTCACTTACCACAAATAAAATAACCACCTCCAAGTAGCTGTGAAACTCTCAGAAGGCGATGGATTTGACAACGCCTTGGGAAGTATGAGCAGTACACCAAGTTTTATGTAGTCCTGCATATCGCATGATGCCTATCCAGGGTTAGGTTGATAATAGGTGTCGACCTAATCACAGGAGAAGTAAAAAGAACTATTTAAAACAACAGTTTAGTTCATTTTCCCACTTGGTTTATCATTTCTTCTGGTTTTTTGTGTTTGGTTTTTTTTAATTATATCCTCCTACCCCACATAAGACACAGAACCTGCTTTGTTCTCTGAGGGATTTATTGATCCCTGTGGAGCCTGAGAAGACAGCTACAAACCCTCATGGCCAAAGAATGACAACTCATGTTTGTCTTTTCAATCTTGTAGGATCCACAGCACTGAAGTCTATCAACGTCGATATATCTGTCCAGAATGTCCATAAGCCCCATGCTTGCTCTGTGTGTCACGCGGACAGGGACAGAAGATGACAAATTCACTGGTGGTACTTTCAAGCAGCACGGATAGCCTTCCCCTTGGGGTCTGACAGGATGATCACACCCCAACAAGCAATGCCTAGGAAAAAAACAACAGTACCTTACATGTACGTTGCACTTTAGTTTACCGGGTGCTTTGGTATATGCCATCTCATTTAACCCTCACAACTCTCCTAGAAGATACATTACCAATAAAGTCAGGCTACACAATGAAGTTGGTACGATGGACAGAATATCCCAAGGGTGGTCCCATAAGCTTAGTACCACATAGCTTAACTGTTTAGTAGGCTATCTCACCTAGGTTTGTCTAATTACATCTTATGGTGTTCATACAATGACAAAATCACCTAACAGTGCATTTCTCGGATGGTATCCCCACTGTTAAGCAACCCATGACCTATATCTATAGAAGAGTGAAGCTCAGAAGCTGTGACCTGTATCTGTACAAGCTGTGAAGTTCAGAAAAAGGAAAAAAAAAAGTGGAGGAAAAAGAATCCTATTACCTTCCCAAGCAAGAAAGGGACTTAAAGGGAAGTGATGTGGGCAATCTAATTAAGAAGCTAAGAGACCTAAAACTTAAAACTCTATTCACTCAGTTGATCTGAAGAGCGAAAGGAATGACTACATTTTACTGGGAGATATCTTGACACTCCCTCACCACCGTTACAGATAAGGGTGTGGGCCACACTACCCAGTGGTACACCTAGCATGTGGGCTTTGAACCCACATCTACCATCTGACTTCAAAGGACAGCTTCTTAAACCAACGTTAAGCGCCCTCCCGCAGGCTTTCTCCAGGATCTGGAGAAAAAGCATGGGCTTTGGTGCCAGATAAACCTGAGATAAAAAGCCAGCTGTGTCACACTCGGTGTCGGACCTTGAACACGAATAATACTTCTTACTTCTATGCCTTAGTTTGTTCAGCAGTAAAATGAGACTACTATAATCATACCTATAACTAACAGCTACTGGTAAAATTTAAAAGACTGAGGCTAATAAAGGTTCTCAAGAAACAGTGCGAGATTTTTAAAAGAGAAAGCGTCCCAACCTCCTCTCCCCGCCCCTGCATCTCGTTTGGGGTGCCTCCCGCCACGTGACCAACCAGAGCGCCCCGCTTCCCCCTCAGCCCCCGCCGCCCAAGTAATGTGCCCCAACTCTCACTGATGCCGATGACCATCTGCGTGATAGTCCCTGGACCCGGGGGGTATCCCAGCTTCATGGGCTTCCGCGCCACCCAGTACACATACCCGCCCGCCCCTATCAGCCCCGACCCGGAGAGTACGCGACAGCTCCAGCAATTATTAAATACGGGGGCTTGTTCTGGAGAAGTCGGCGCTCCGGGTGCAGCGAGGGGCGCGGGCTTGGCGGGGGAGGAGACCTCGGGAGGTGCAGCGACCTTGACCGGCTCAAAAAGCTTAGAACCGAAAGAACCCATGTTCAGGAACTCGGCCTCCCCCGTAAGAGTTTTGGGATTGAACTGACGTAAAACATGCGGCAGGAAAGCAGAGCGCCGGCGCACTGCGCCGGAAGCAGCCTAAGGGCCGCTGGGAAATGTAGTTCCGGCCTGCCTCGGAAGGGGGAAAAGGTGAACCTGTAGTGGTGGATGTTTGTGGCGCTGAAGTTGGCCGTGCCAGGGACCAAGTTTTTCCCCCAGTCCCTTTAAGAATTCTGATTTAGTCCACTCCTAAATGTCCCAGTTCTCAATCTCCTTGGAGGAGAAGCCTGGGTTTGTAAATTTCCTGGGCAGCACATAAGATAAGACCTTGGGCATGCCACTTAGCCTGTCTGGAGATGTCTGACACAAAAGAATTAAGTTTTATATGTGCTTAATTGTATGCTAGACACTTTGCTAAGCAATTAGCTGCGTTATGCCGTGTAATCTTCCCAACCCAATGGCATATCAGTTTCCCAGTATATGGCAAAACTGGTCAAGTGACATAGCCATAGTTGAAACTAATGTCTGTGTGAATTCAGATTCAAATTTCTTAAATGCCACCTGTAGGTATAGTGAAGGGACTACACAAATATAATGAAGGTATTAAAAATCACTTTGAATTATCTGGATAAATACTTTTAATTTCTCTTTAGTTTTTTTTAACGTCATGATCTCAATTTTGTTATACTCAAGGTATTTCTACTTTGAGAGCTCTGGAGAAAATTCAACTCAAAAACAGGCTAATGGATTTGAGGAGTTAATATAGGCTCTGTTCTTGCAGATCTAAATTCTTATCATCCATTAAGAATGGACTTTTAATTCTGATTGCTTCTTTGCAATTCACCTTCTATAGAATCCACTCCAGAGTCGTTTCACCTTTCTTTACCTTTGGGTAGAGTTGGGTATATATTTCTTGTTCTGGGTTGTTCTCAGAGGATTACTAGTAAGAAAGAAAGACGTTTAGAGTTCAGAGGTTGTTTCTGTTAGAGTACATGGGCGAAGACAGGGTTAAATTCAGGTTTGAACTTTTCTCCTTTAGAATGGCTTAAAAAGTTAACATGATAAAAAAGAAATTCACTACATATTCCACTGTGTAAAACGGGATATGATTTTGGGAAGGCTAAAAAAAAAAGATAAAAATAAAGATATCGATAAATAGGAAAAAGGAAATTAAACCATTTTCACTTAGATTGGCAGAGATCAAAAATTCAATAATTCACTCTTTTGAGGAATAGGGTGGGGAAACAAGTCTTCTCATACTTGTTGGTGAGAGTGTAGATCGGTACAACTTCTGTGAAGGGCAATTCGGTAATGTCCATCAAGTTTACCAGGTGCTTTAGTACATGCCGTCTTATTTAACTCTCACAATCCTCCTGGAAGATATATTACCATTACAGTCATGTGCTGCATAACAGAGTCAGTCAATGATGGACCTCATATCTGATGGTGGTACCATAAGACTAGTACCACATGGCCTAGGTGTGTAGTAGGCTATCCCATCTAGGTTTGTGTAAGTACACTCTATGATTTTCACACAATGATGAAGTCACCTAACCATGAATTTCTCAGGACATATCCCCGTTGTTAAGCAAGGCATGATTGTCTATCTGTTTTATAAAAGAGTAACGCTCAGAAAATAAAGGAATAGGAGAAAATAAAGTAGTGAGAATACTGGGTTGGCCTGCTGCTTAATTTCAAAGACCCTCTCCATTTTGTTACACACATATCTCTCTCTCCATGTGTTGTATACATGTATAGAAATGTTGAACATGTATATACAAGCATATACGTGTATATACGTGTGTGTTGTATACATGTGTAGAAAGTATCTCCATATGTTGGGAAATTTGAGTTCTATAGCTGGCTCTGTCACTATGAGTCAGCCATGTGACATAGAAAGTGTTATTTATTCTCTCTGGCCTGTAGTTACCTCACATTTAAGATAAGATTTGAAATAGGTGATATCTAACATTGTTACCTAACTTGAAAATTCTAGTATTTGTTAGGACTCTCTCTTCAGATGGCATGGTGCTAAGTGCCGTACCAGATGAATTCAATAGTATCTCACTTAGAAATTAGTTTATGGCTGCTGCTTCTCAGTATGCCTGATGCAACATTGTATAATGCATGTGATTTCTCCTTATTTATGTGAAAAAAAATCATTTGGCTATGGTCACTAAACATTTTGACTACACGCTTCTGTGAATAAAAAATATTGAGCAAACAACAGGCATTTATGCATGCCGATCTATTATTTATAAATTATATATGAATGTACTACTTTATACATTATAAGGATAAGATGAAATAATAGAAATAGAAATTTCAATATTTTCCCTCATGCCAATATACAGGCTTGTGCATCTCCATGGATACTATGGTTATTTGATATTTATTCACTCATATTTTATCTAAAAGCTTACCTTCTTATTGTGCTTATTACATTTAAGTATCCCAGGAGAGGACATCTTTAATCTCCAAACAGATATTATTAAAATGGTGCATAACACATTTTCTGAACAACAGGCAAGATTTGCTTTCAACCACTGTTGTTTTTTAAAGTACCTTCCAAAAGTTTGAGTTTGGTCTCTTCTGATTCCTCAAATGAATGATTTCAAGCATTTTTGTTATTGCACATAGCACATGTTGAAATTGAGATGTCCTAATATAACTTTGATTGGGAAATTATTAGAAATATTAAGGCACCTTTTGAGATAAAGGAAACAGTAGGGTCTGAGAATAGATGAAGGTAGAGGCCAATGAAAGCAAGCGAAACTGTAACGGGAGGAAGTTGTGTGTCTTTGGGGGGAAGGAAATAGGAGATTGAAAGCCAGCTTTACTCATTGTTTCTTTCTTTTACTACTTACTATCTCTATAGTTCGTTTTGGCACTTACCTCTTCTATTTGTTTTTAAATTTTTAATGCAAAAGGTATAAAAAGGTATATAAACAATGTCCATTCTCCTGTCCGCAGCCACCCAATTCCCCTTCACTAACACAGCCAGTTTAGCAGTTTCTTGTGTGTCTTGTCAGAGATGCCTGTGTGTATTCTTTCCTCCAATGATTTTGGAGATCATTCTATTTCAATCATATCAATTCTTCATGCTTTTGTACGGCTCTGTAGTATTCCATTGTATGGACATACTACACTTTATTTAACTGGCCTCATAGTGATGGACGTTAGTAAGACATTTAGGCTGCTTCCACTCTTTTGCTATTACAAATAGTGCTCCAGTGAATAACGTTATGCATACATCACATCACAAACATATGAGTGTATCTTAGAATATATTTCTAAAGGGTATGGTATATATAAACTTGATGGACATTACCAAATTACCCTTCACAGGAGGTGCACCAATTTACACTCACCAACAAGGATGAGAAGACCTGTCTCCCCAAAACAGTGAATTATTGAACTTTGATCTCTGCCAATCTGAAAAGTGAAAATGGTTCAATTTCCTTTTTCTTATGAGTGAGTTTCTTAATGTATGTCTAAGGACAATTCAAATTTCCTGTTCTGTGAACTGTAACTTTTTTTGCCTGTTTTTTCATTGGATTGTCTTTTTCACCTTGACTTCTAGGAACTCTTTATACATTAGAGAGATTAAGCTTTTATCTGTGATATAAATTCACTTTTTTTCCCTTCCAATTTGGTATTTGCCTCATGACTTTGCTCATTGTACTTTGTACCATGCACATCTTTTAAACACGTAATTGAATTTATCAGTCTCTCCTTTGATAGCTTCTGATTTTCATGTCATAATTAGAAAGGCCTTCCACTTTCTCCGGTTTCCCCGGGTATTTTGATTTTTTTTAACACTTAAAAATTTAGTACATTTGGGATTTATCCTATTTTTAGGTGTCATGAATGGAATCAGACTTTCTTTCTATTTCTTTTTCTTTTCTTTTTCTTTCCCCTGACCCATTTTTCTGAACACTACTTATTAAATAATCCACCTTTTATCCACCTCTTTGAAATACCACCTTTTCTAAAATGCCATATATAAATGTGTGTCTATTCTCAGACTTCATATCCTGTTCCATGCTCTATTTATTCATGTGCCAGCATCACACTCTTTTAATTACTAAAGCTTTGTAATGTGTTAATATTTGGAGACCAGTTCCCGCTATTACTCTTCTATTCCAGGCTTTTCTTGGCTATTTCTACATGTTTATTTTTCCACATGAACTTTTAACTCAGCTTGACTAGTCTGACAAAATGATGCTGACATTTTTATTAGACTTGTGTGAAAATTGTAGGTTAATTTAGGGAGAATTGACATCTTTATGATGTTGAGTCATCCTATCCAAGGACATGGAATGATTTTTCTTTTGTTCATGTCTTATTTTGTGTTCCTCTGTAGCATTTTAAAGTCTTTTTCATGATGATCTCACACATTTCATCTCATACATTTTATTTTTTGTGTGGTTATTGAAAATGAGAGATTTTCCTTCTATTGTGTCTTAACTGGTTGTTGTTTGAATGCAAGAAGACTATTGATTTCCACATATCCTAATACTGAATTATCAGTGCCTTCTGGTGAACATTTGAAATATGGTTGGTAGTTTTCTTTTTTGTAATCCTTGTTGATTTGGGGGATCACTTTTATGCCCATGTCATAAAAAGAGTTTGGAAACATTCCTTCTTTTTCTGTACCTTTGGAATTATCTGCTTTTTAAAGGTTTTGCTAGAATTTTCCTATGAAATCCTCTAGTCCAGGCCCTTTATTATTTTGGCAGGGGTGCGGGAGATGGGAAGGGAGGATCTTTGACACCTTTCTCTATTTGCATTTTGGAAATCTATTTAAATTTTCTGCTTGAAATACTTTTGCTAAATTATACACTTCTGGAATATTATCGACTTTATCCCAGTTTTCAAATTCATTTGCACTGAATTAAGAAGAGAGGTAGAATTAAACAGTTCCATTAATTTCTTTATAATCTGTATGGAACCTTTTGTTTGAAAAAAGGGTCTTTATAATTATGATTAATTAGCATCTTAAAATGGAATGATTATGCTGGATTATCTGGACAGGTCTTTAATGCAATCACCGGTGTCCTTATAAGTCGCATGCAGAGGGAGATTACATACAGAAGGGAAGGCAGTGCAACCAGAGAAGCAGAGATTGGAGTGATGTGGCTGCAAGTCAAGGAATGATGGCAGACGCCAGAAACTGGCAGAGGCAAGGAACCATTCTCCCCTAGGGCCTCCAGGGGGAGCACAACCCTGGCAACACCTGGTTTTCAGTTCCGGGATGCTGATTTCAGACTCTGCCTTCCACAACTTTGAAAGCATACATTTCTGTTGTCTTAAGCCACCAAGTTTGTGGTAATTTGTTAGAGTAGCCACAAGAAACTAATACAGGCACTTGATGAAACCTTTGTTCCGGACTCTGCACAGAAGAACCTAGGCCAAGGCAGCAAAGTATAACCACTTGGGATAGCACTTTCTTTCCTTAAAGATTTTGTGTCACTCCACTATTTTCTGACATCGAATATTGTTGTGAAGAGTTACGAGGCCAGTCCAATTTATTCTCTGATGTAAGGAACTAGATATTTTTGCCTAGATGCCCTAATGATTTTCTTTTCTTTTTCTTTTCCTTCCTTTCTCCCTTCTTTCCTAAAATTGTTGAAGTTCAATAACATCTTTAGTAGAATATATATCTTTGTTAACTATTCTAGTTCAGTTTCCCAGGCATAAATATTACCATATAAATATGTATATAATACCATATTTTATAGACAAATGTATATATTCTCTTAGCTTTATTTTAGGAATGTTCGTCTGAATTATATCTATTTTAAAGTACAATTATTTTATTGCTTTCTTGTAACCAAAAACAGCCAACTAGCATTACTTCTAGTCATTCATCATTAAAGAGAAAAGGATAATTCACTGGATATTTTTAAATAGTGCACTATATAACAAACAAAAAAAGTTAAATTTACAAAAGCACCTTAATTCATTATGTAAACTAGTAATTAAGAAAAGAGCAAAACTAATTATTTGTTTCTTTCCTTATAAAATAGAAATTTAAAGAGTTCTCTTAGTCTTAATGTTATCTTTATGTTAAATTAGCTCAAAGTGTGGTACATATAATATAGTGTCATCTAGAGAGGGATGTAATTTACACACCTCATGTGAATGAATAAAATTTGCATAACAAAATGAATCCAGAGAGCCCTAGGCTTTCATATTAAAATTTGGCATTGAGTTATCTTTTATGACATTATACGTTATTACATAAAGCATATTTTTATATATTTATAACCTTAAGAAAAGAAATAATTGTTTCTTGAAAAAGATCTCCCAGTAGCCATTTGGTTTCTAATAGGATAAACTGAACCTCCAGGAATTTGATGTCTGCCAAATCTGGAATCCTTGGTTTGAGTCAAGAAATCAGATATGCTGCATATTTCACAGCAATTGTTTCCTAAGTGGTGGTTCTGCCTTTGCTCCTGAAGTCCTGACAGATTATGCCTTTCTAGGGAGTATCCCTGGCATGGGTGGTTTTCTGTATGTTGGTGGTGTTGTTATTATGTATGAACCATATTATTTCCCCTCCTTTCCTCTCATGTGCTTTTCTATTTTACTTGGTTATAAGTCCTTTAAGAACATTCTCCAGAAGAATATTCCTCTAAGAGTTCCTGTAAGAGAAGAAGGTTTTTTTATTTTTGTTTTTGTTTTTGCTGAGGAAGGTTAGCCCTGAGCTAACATCTGTTGCCAATCATCCTCTTTTTTTGCTTAGGAAGATTCCCCCTGAGTTAACATCTATGCTGATCCTCCTCCACTTTATATGTGGGTTGTGGCCACAGCATGGCTGAAGTGGTGTAGGTCGGCACCCGGGATCTGAACCCGTGAACCTGGGCTGCCAAAGTGGAACATGCAGAACCTAACCACTACGCCATGGGATTGGCCCCAAGAAGAAGTTCTTGAGATGGAAAATTAAAGAGAGGATGATTGGGCGTTGGTATGTCTGTGGCTTTCCCAGTGTTTGCTGCAAACTTCTGCCAGACTGATGATGTTCAAGTTTCTAAATGTGATGATAAGCTCCATAACTCTGATTTTTTTCTCACAAAATCAGCATCTACCTGTGGCTCCTTTTTATTAGAGCTCTTTGAAGACTGACCTTTTCAGCTTTTCATTGTTTCTTTTCTTTCCTTACTCTTACATTCTCAGCCTCAAGGAACTCCATGTGCCTCTTTAGATACACAATTTTGGTTATCTGTTTATTTATAAATATTTGATCATCTTTTGGAGTTTTGCTTCCAATTCCTGGCTCTGCTGGCTTATTCTGTTGCTGAAGGAAAAAATAGTTCCCTGTAAAAGAACCCCCCTGAGTTTCTGCAGGTGTGTCTCTGTGGTGGGACTCTATTTCTAGAAAAGAAAAGGACTTGGGCTTCTAACTTCTACGGCAGAAGATTGGAGATGCCTGAAGATGAGGAGCGACATCCTTGTTCATATTCTGCTGGACTTTCATCCTTTCACATTCTTTTCTCTTTCCCCCATCTCCAGCATGAGCAGTAGCAGCTTTGTACGACGATCTCTTTGCAATTCCAGTGATAAATGGGCCTGTTCAGACCATGTCAGCTCATGGATTCAGAAAGATATATGTCTGCTTTTGGTGACAAGAAATAGCCTCTGCGTATTTCCCTGCAGCTAACAATCTGTTCTTCTACTTTGCTGATGAGTATGTGTGAGGGACTCTTCATTACTGCTGTAGACTTTGGGATGGGCAGTGCCCAGAGAGCTGTGGGCTGCAGCTTCAGCACATGAAGGAGAACAGCAGGGCAGTGTGACATGCTGTAACTCCTCAGCTGTGCCCTGGGAGTCTGGTGTGGCCTCAGCAGAGTGACAGCCACATCACTTCTTCCTCCTGTTCTGGTTGCCAGTGTGGATCTGCCCTTTAAATATTTGTTCTATTTTTTCTTTTTTCTTCAAGGATTCCAATTATTACATCCTGTTGTATGCTCTTTCATTCTTTTACAAATCCTTTTCATTTGTTTTCTTATTTATTTTATCTTTGCTCCTTAAAGTGTTTATAGCAGTGTCTCTTTTCCTTTATATGCCTCTACATTTGTCCTTTATAAATTTGATGGTTTCATTTTTCTCCCACTGCTTTTCTTGAGCTCTGACACTCACGTTTTATCTTCTTGTGCTGTCTAGTCGTCTTGTCTGAAAGTTCTTTTATTTGTGCTTTGAGCTCTTGCTTCATAGACTTGATTGCTTCTTCAGTTTTTAAAATTCAAGGAGAAATGTTTGGCAATGATTTTTGTATTCTCCATGACAGTATTTTTCTGGAAGTTATTATGAATCTGCCATTTATTTTTCTTGTATTTTTCCATTTGTTCCCTTTTTCCCTAGTGTATCTTTGAATATCCTGTTTTGGTTCTCTTGTCAATTAGGCGTCTTTGAAAGGGTGAGTTTTCCCAATGGTTAGGAGCAGGTTTACATCCGGATACAGCCAGACCTGAGTTCCAGGCCAGTTGGGATTATCTCGTGGTTCAGGGAGTGGTATATGAGTTCATGTAGCCTTCTTTTCTTTCCATTGAATGGAATAGGCCACTTTGGGGTTTTTGCGACTCAGTCTTTTTCTCCTACACTGCTGTGGTGACAGTGTGCTTCCTGCATACATGGCCTCTTGCTGGGTTTCCTTATTTAACTATCTTCATTTATTCATGGAACAAAACTAGTTCTATGGTACCTAGAGATTCAGGTTTTCCATCTCAAGGGATAGCCTTCACCTTTAGTAATTGTACTTTGCTGACTCATTCTGATATCTGCAACTACAGTGTCCTTGCTCTTCTGTCTCTTCTCTCCAACCCACCCTGTGAGATCCCCACTGCCATAGTGATTGTGGATGTATATGTTGCTATGGAGCCTCATCAGCCTTGGTCTCTGGTCATTATAATGAACAGAATACTCCTCTTGACCTGCTTTGGATATGTAGCATAAGGGAGAAATACATTTTTGTTGTATTAAGTCCCTGAGATTTGAAGTTGTTTGTTACTGTAGCATAACCTAGATTATTTTGACTGGTACAGTCAGTTCACAACTAAGGGTGCTACCCTAGAAGGCATTTGGAAAGATAAGGAGGCATTTTTGTTGACACAGTGGCCATGTCCAAGGGCCAGGGGTACTAAATCTCTGGTAATGCTGACAACAGTCCTATGCCATAAAGACTGCTTTGCTGAAACGCTGATAGTTCCCCCACTGAAAAACTCAGTAAATGAGTTGACAAGTCCAGCTAGATTGTCTTCCTGAAATGAGTGCCCATTATTAAAATCTTGCCCAAATTGGATATTTTAGACTTTTTTTGTCTTCTAAGTAATTCAGATAATTTCTAATTTTTATGTATGTATGTATTATTTCCTAAATATAATATCCAAGAGTGAACTATTAGAGTTTATTCATTTTTATATCATTCTTATACTCTTATTGATACTCAGTAAATATCTATGAATTTCACTAGACTGAAATATCTTCTTGGGCCCATGTGTGAGAAAGTGCTTTCCAAATTGTGAGTGCACATTAGCAAAATGTGGATTCCCCTTTTGTTTTCTGTAGTTTGAACTGGCAAGAGGCTTAGAGAATAAACAATTGAAAAAGACATTCCCTAAAGGTAGCCATCAAGTGTAATAAGACTCAAGTCAAATGGCCCAGCTGTCACAGTAAAATACAACCTATTGATTTCCTTCTCACTAGGGAAACACACTGCTTGCCACTTACCACAGTGGCATGGAGAGAAAGTATCACCCTAAGAACTGCGGGAGGGATGTCCTGTGTAGCTGAGAGGAAGGCACAGAATGAATCTGATTGTATGTGTCCCTAGGAGATAACCACATGTTTTCATAAGGAGTGAGGGTGGGCTACACTATCATCTTACTTTAAGGGTCAGAAAACAGCACCCTAGTTAAAATATAACTGAGGTGAGCAGTAACCTTTTTAAAAAAATCATTCAAAAAAAGGTCATTAAATACCAAACAGGTGCAAACTCCTAGTAGAGAGGAGGCAGGGTGTGGAGGGTCTTACGCAAAGATGAGAAGGATAGAACCTGCCTTCTAGGCTTTTAGAATCTAAGCATATACATAAATAAATCTAATACCTATCGACTGTGACAAATGTTATAACAGAGATAGTAAGAAAATTTAGTGAGAATGTAGAAAAGGAGATTATTTCTACTTGGATGGAAGAAAATTAGTTAAATCCGGGAAGAAGAATGCTTTAGCTTAATGTGTGGACTGCTGAAAAATATGTAAATATCACTGACTCCATTGTCCTGGGGCAGGGTTATGAGGTGGAAGAACTAGCATTGGTGGAACGTTTTGCAGTAATAATGTTACATACGTTATTTATATGGCTGTATTAATAATAACAGATGGTTTATGTAATTAGAACCTGAAAAATAGTAGATGTTAATGGAGTTAAAAATTAGGGTATACTAAAAATTATTACAGTAATTTCCCGTGGACTCCTCAACTTATGATTGCACATATACTATATGTCTGGGATGTTCACATCATGCACAGTGGCAGCTAGTGTACCCTCGAGATGTCCACGTTGCTTCAGTCTACTGACATTGACTCCTTGCAGTATCTCATTCAACCAGAACCAAAAATAAAAATGTTATTCAAAATGATGTTTAAGTAGATTCTGTTCTTGTAAGATCAACCACTCTTACAGCCTGGTACTAATGTTTAGGTCGTCAAATTCAAGGAGTTCTATATGGGCTATTAAGTTAGTATATTTCCTTTGGTTGGATGCTGGTATTGATTAGATGAGGAATAAATAGCTTGGCTTGTCTTCAAAAAAAGGCACTTCATAGTATCTTGAATCTTCTTACCTTAGAAATGTCTAATGTCTATGCAGAGCTGAGAGGGAAAAGCTATTCAAGTGCATGTCAGCAAGCCCAGACCTTTAGAGCTGTGAGCAAAAAATGATTTGTTTCAGTTCTTCCCACAGCATTTATTCACTTCAACAGGATGCCTCTCTACTCCCTTGCTCCTTTCTACTGTCGTAAGGAAGGAATTCATACTGATCCCTCTTGTAAGCTTCTTTAGGCCTGGTGGGTATTGCATGGGTGAACATCTGGGAATCTGTTCTTTGCTGTCCAGTGAATCAGCAGAAGAGGAGAGGGGCGCCAGGTGTCCTACAATCCACTGCATCTTACGGATTGCTGACACTAATCCACACGGCATCATCCTGTAAAGTGAGATGGCTCTGGGGCTGCCACTGATCTGAAGCATTCACAGCCCGAGGGAGATAACTTTTCATGGTGATAGAATGTACAGTTTTCTTGGAATTTTAATTTGTTCCAGAATTTCTTTCCAGAGAGCATATCCTTGTAATTTACTGTGCTTAGTATGAAGAGTAAAGTGACAGAAGAGAAGGAGAATGAGGTGATAATATGAATTAAAATATCTGCAGTGTTTTCCAGGTTACATATTATATAATTTAATACTCACAATAGCACAATGATGAAAACATTGTTTTTATACCCATTTTACAGATAAGGAAATTGAGATCTGGAGGGATTAGGTAGTTTGTCCAAGGTAATTTGCTAGTAGGTGGAAGAGATGAAAAAATACTAATACCCAATATTGAGCCAGACATGCTGCGTATGCCCTCCATGAATTAGTAAATTCACTTCTCACAACAGCCTATGTGGCAGAAACTAACACTGGCTCTCTCTTTTTTTTTTTTTCTTTTTAAATAGTTGAGAAATCAGGTACTAGAAATCACTTAGGTTAAGGGACAAAGCCTAAACTTGAGTTCAGGTCTCCAGACTCCAGGAGCCATTCTATGCTTTGGTGCAGCCCCAGTCACGTGGCATCTTCTGACTGCAGTTTGAGATCTCTATCCATATACTCTGCTAGGATAATGTCTATGAAGTGCTTTGCATACTGTCTTGCACATAGAAAACATTCTGTAATCCAGAGCTACCGTTAATATGTGACTAGTAAGGGTATATTCACCTATTACTTTTATTCTAAATATTTCTGATGATTTTACAGCTATTGCTAAGGTCATCAAATGCTGGATTCCACTAAGCCTTTACCTGTTTAAGGTTTTCAGGTTGTGGTTAGAAAGATGGGAATTCAGTGACAAAATGTGATTTTTCTAAAACGATATGGAGTCAGTAGCAAGTCAGTTAGCAAGGCACAGCAGCAAGGGATGTTCTTATTGTGCTTGAGTCCATGCTACCCTTTCCTTGCCATAAGCAGTCTGTGAGATCACAGTATCATTTTTTAAAGTGCTTTGCAGCATTCCAAGTGCTTTCAAACACATTCTTTCATTTGTGCCTCACAACAACATTGTTGGGTGGCTATTATTATCCTGTTTTACAAATAAGGAAACTGAGATCCAGAGTCAGAGGGTAAGATTCAATTCACCTGCCTAGGAAATGGAGGAACCAAAGTCAAGAGCAGATTCCCTGACTCAAAGCTCAACGCTTTTCTCACTGCACATTGCTGCCTCGTAATGCGATTAAGACTTCTGTCTCCTTATATTAATTATGAGCCACCAGAATCTGAAAATGCAAATGTAATAAAGTGTCAGAGTGGGTAGCTTTATGAAATGCATGAACAAAAGGGAAACCTGATGGGCTTAACAGTGAAATCTTGAAAAATTCTTTCGACAAATATTCATCCAACACGTATTTATTTAGTCCTTACTCTGTCCATGACATCATGTTAAATTATGTGAGGTGTATAAAGAACCAGAGGCCAGGAATGCTGGGAAAAGCCTTCAGCTCAAGTTAACACATTTTTAGATGTAAAAAAATTTATAGGAATCGTGTCATGGCAGTTGCTTACATGTCTTATTTCACCAATTAAACTAAAGTCAAATTGATGATGGTACCTGTGTCTTACTTATCTTTACATTTCATGTAATGCCTGGCTCAGTATCTTTCTTGTTGAATGAACAAATGAATGAATGAATAAGAGTGTAGAGTCAGGGCCCTTGCTTTCTAGGAGCTTATGGACTAAATTGAAAGATAAGATATAAAACTAAATCAAATAAAATATAACATTGATATATGACCATACGGTGTAGAGAAGAGAGGCATAATTTCTAGTAGAGATGATCAGGGAAGGCTTCAGGGAAGAGGCATTTATTGAACAAGAGGTAATTAACAAGGAAGTCTGCTGTCTTTTTTAGAGCCACATGGATAAACTAGTCTAGTGAAAATAAGAGGGAGGAGTTTTGAATCTTCCAGCCCCCTGTAGGTGGGCATAGTGGGCATTAAAAACAGTTTTGTTGAATGAATGAATGGGTAAATCTTTCCATCAAAATTTTTAATACGTTAACTTTTAAAAGTGGGATGCTATTGAGTTATCTTGATATTACTTGGAATCAGTTAGATAAGAAATGTCAAAACCCTGTGATCAAGGATCTTGCCATACTCAGTTTGGGCCTTCTAGAAATCACAGAAGTGTCTTAGAGGGTTCTTTACTCTGCTATAGAGATTTAATAAGCCTGTACAATTCAGAGAAGCATTCTGGATATATAATCAAACAGTGCAACAGACATCTTTGAAAGGTTGCCTCATTTCCTTGAGAGGGAGAACACTAAGCCCAAAGTCTTCAGTTATATCCTCATTCCTAACTTTCTCCAGTTAATGTTTACATCTTTTGGCAGGCTGGCCATAAAAACTAGGATATGAGAATTCCTGCTTTATTCTGAGTCTGGATTACACTCTGGTCTCTGCATTGATCATTTGGTTTTATTTCTTTTCACAGAAAACCACTTGCAATGCCTCCTAGGTTACTCTCAGAGCTGGGACTTTTATACCAACAATAAAAGGAAGCATTATTTACCATAAGGCATTTTTCCATTTGATGGCAATGACTCACAGTGCTTTCCTTTGCTCAAGAGTAAAATAATAATGCTTCCACCTGAAATTTAAGGGTTTTTTATGTTTTCTCAATTTTACCTGGGGTTGTAATCATCAAAAGAATAAATAAGAGCTTAAAGCATTAATTATGGAGGTGAGACTTCAGTTTGCTTTTATTACAACAATAAATAATAAATACATTCAATGGACTTTCCAAATATTGTACTTTTGTCTTATTCCCTTTAGAAACATTTTGAGGAATAGTATAAAGAAAAATGCCAATAGTGGTAGTATTACCAATATAAATTATTTAGTGTTTTTGGTGATCACGTTTGATGCCCCATATATAGTCCCATTGAGGAGAAGCCCCATTTGAATTGGATGACTGCATATCTTCGGTGAAGACCAAATAATTTATCTTAACTTACAAAACCACGATGAACACTTTTCAAAAAATAACTTTCTAAATTAATCATCTGGCACTGTGAGGTGAATCCTGGCTTTGGAAAACGTGTATGCTACATTTTTGGAAACTTTGTATATAGAAATGTTTGAAATTTCTATGTGATAAAACATGAGCCTTTTATAATACTTCGCAGACCTTTGTGAAGTTCAGAGATTTGTATTATCCCCCATCTCCCCTTAGAACTATATGTCAGGGCTCTATATATTTATAAAGATTATGACTATGTGACAAACTTGACTCGGAATTCCAAAAAATAAAGGAAGAGAACGATGGGAGTAGTTGAACATATATCATAAACAATAGGAAAGGAAACTTTTAAGACATTTAGTGTGGGGAAAAAAAAAAAGATATACTTTTATAGATGGAAGCCCCAAATTGAATATGGTTCAAAGAGGATGGGAAGCTCCTTCCCCAAGGCTGTGGTTTTCAAATGTTAGTGTGTAGGGATCTCTTGGGGAGCCAGTTAAAAATAGGATTTCTGAGCCCCAATCCCAAAGGATGTCCACATCCTGTAAATATCTGAAACAGGAAAGAGGTGCGTGAGAAAGGGGTAAGATGGAGGGATTAAAAGGCCTGGAAAAAACTTCTGTGGATGATAAATATGTTCCTTGTCTTAATTGTGCTGATGACTCCTCAGGTGGTACATAAGTCAAAATAGCGAATAGTACATTTTAATGATGTACTGTTTGTTGTATGTTAGTTGTATGTCAATAAAGCTTTTAAAACTTTATAAAGTGGGCCATGGGCAAAAGGAAGGAGGAGATTCCTCTGCTCCTGAGGTGCTTAGTTTTAGAGGTTCTTGTGTCTTTTTTTGAAGCTCCTTCTGACTCCGCCACATTGTGAGGTTTGCATGTGTGTGTACTCGCATGTGTGTATGCGTGAGAGAGTGTAGTGTGAAGGAGTTTGTAAACAGGGAACAATAGCTCTAGGCCTCAGGCAGTTCTTACTGTGTGAAGTTGCAAGACCCGGAGAGAAGAGTAGCCTTCTCTGCCGCTTGAGGGGCCTTCACTGTGGGTTTACAGTTGTGAGGAGTACAGAGCCTTGCCTTTGACTCCTAGGCCCCTCTGGTGACGGTGGCACCACACAGAAGGAACAGCCTCTTTTATGCCGCCCAAGTTGTTTGGACTTTAATGGCAGTGGTGTGCAATGTGGTGGGGATCGAGGTCAGCAGTTCTAGAGAACTTACAAAAGAGTCTGAGATTTCGAGGCAGATGACCACATATGAGTGAAAAAAATGACTTATTTGTAGGCTTTATGAGCATTCTATAGGTTGTCTAGCAATGACTTGGGCTGAAAAACCTCAGGATAGGAGAAAACTGGTGTTACCAAAAGAAGATGGCGGCTCAGAGCTACTTGAATGTTATAAGAGATGTGACTCAGCTGCATAGTGGGAAGCACATTTACTGAGGACAGACATGGAGGAAGAGTCCAAGACTTGCCTATCCTTGTCTCTTTATACAGATAGGGACATGGAGTCAAGACTGACTGTGAGCTTTGCCCGAAGTCACACACATAATGTGACTGTCTGAACCAAGAAAAGAATAACTCACTTTTTTAGTTCTCAAGTACCTGCTCTTTCAACTGCTCTTTCTACCAACTTCAGATCCTTCTTTTATTTTGATTCTGAAGAAAGGAACTGAAAGCTGGAAAGAGTATAACAAGCAGGAGAGGATGTCAGCAACATGGCAGAGTGAGCTATTCTCTTTGTCTCTCTCCCTTCTGAACCACAACTATATGGACATTCACTGACCAACAGAGGAAGCCCATACAGCACAACAGGATGCCTGAGAGACACACAGAACTATACACCTGAGGGTGGATGGACTGGCCGCCCAGGAAGTGTCAGAGAGAGGTGAGTACGCCCAGCTCTCCCCCATAGCCCTGTGCACCACACAAACACTTTCCGCCTTAGTGCACAAGGCCCTGAAAGTGGGAACACACACCTGGACAACCGTAGGAGGAGATAGTGGTAACCTTTGCCAATGCTCATGATTGCTCTTGCTCTCCTGGTGGAGAGGGGAGTCCTCCATAACCCTGCGATGCCTAGGAGCAGCCCTAGACCAGGTCCCAGCATAGACGCCCCCCCCTGCCAAGCACAGTGGTGTCGTGGACTGTAAACAGACCTACACACTGGGGCAGGCACTCACCAGGCCCCCAGTGAGCACTCATAGGGCTGCCGAGCCCCAAAAGAGGGAATGTGTCTGGGTGGCTGTGGGCACGGCAGCTTCAAGCTTGCACAGGATCACCTTCTTGGCGAGGAGGGGGTGTCCATAGGGCCACTGCAGTGCCAAGGAGTGGCCCTAGCCCCAGTCTCAGGAAGGAACCTCTGTCCACAAAGGACAGTCCACACAAGCACTTGAACACACCCCAGGCTGCAGCAAGTACCCATAATACCCCCACAGCCTCCAGCAGACAGGGTGGGGCCAGAAACACTGTTTCGTCTTCCCCCTAGAGGTAACAGATGGAATCTGTGTCTGAAGAATACCACAAATGCCCTGACAAAAGGTTAGCTCATCAACCACCATGAGAAACTGCAGCAACAATTCAGAGCAGAAGGAAAATCACAATTCTCCAGAAACCAATGCTGAAGATACAGCAATTTACAACCTAAATGACAGAGAATTCAAAATAGCCATCATAGGGAAACTCAAGGACTTACAAGAAAACAAGGAAAGACAATTCAAGGAGCTTAGCAATAAAATGATTCTCTTCACCAAAGAGATTGAAACTATCAAAGAAATCAAGCAGAAATTCTGTATAGGAAAAACACAGTTAATGAAATAAAAAAATAATCTAGGGACTGGCTCCATGGCTGAGTGGTTAAGTTCACGTGCTCCGCTGTGGCGGCCCAGGGTTCGGATCCTGGGCGTGGACATGGCACTGCTCGTCAGGCCACATTGAGGCAGCGTCCCACATCCCACAACTAGAAGGACATGCAACTAAGATATACAACTGTGTACAGGGGAGGTTTGGGGAGATAAAGCAGGAAAAAAAAAAAAGATTGGCAACAGTTGTTAGCCCAGGTGCCAATCTTTGAAAAAAACAAAACAAAACTAGAATCATTAAGAAGTAGAAGTGATCTTATGGAGGAAAGAATTAGTCTTCTTGATAATAAAAATGTAGAAATTCTACAGGTGGAGGAGGAGACAGAACTAAGATTTTAAAAAAAAGAAGGAATTCTTGGAGAAATATCTGACTCAATCAGGAAAAGCAACATAAGGATTATAGGTATTCCAGAAGGAGAAGAGAGGGAGAAAGGAGTGGAGAGCTTGTTCAAAGAAATAATTGCTGAGAACTTCCCAAACCTGGGAATGGTTTCAGATTTACAGATAAATGAAGTTAATTGAATGTCCAACTTCATCAATGCTAGAAGACCTTCTCCAAGGCATATAATAGTAAAAATGGCAAAGGTTTCTGATAAAGAAAAAATATTAGGAGCAGCAAGGCAGAAGAAGATAACCTACAAAGGAAACTCTATCAGGCTTTCAGTGGATTTCTTGGCAGAAGCCCTACAGGCTAGGAGAGAATGGAATAACATTTTTAAAATACTGAAAGACAAAAACTTTCAGCCAAGAATAGCCTATGCAGCAAAACTTTCCTTCAGATATGATGGAGAAATAAAAGCTTTCCCAGATAAACAAAAGCTAAGGGAGTTCATCACCACTAGACCTCCCCTACAAGTAATAATTAAAGATGCCTTCATACTGGCAACAAAAAGGCAAAATTCTACAAAGCTCTGAGCAAGGAGACAAATAGACGTGATCAGAAATCTGCAGCTCTCCACCAGAATAGGAAGGCAAAGACTCAATTACAACTTTAAAGAGAAAGGGAAAGAAAGCATCAAAAGTAATGATAAATACTTCAACTTAGCCACAAACCCACAAAATTAAAAACAGAACAATTTGTAACAGCAATTACTCAGAAAGGGAGAGGAAAGGGAAGGAACCTACTTAGGTTAATGCAGATAAGAGGCTGTAAGAAAATGGGCTATCTCATCTCCAATATCTTTCATACAACCCTCCTGGTAACCACTAAACAAAAAATCAGAGCAGAGCCGCAAATCACAAAAAGAGAGCGAACTGAGAAATCCCCCTCAGAAAACCACCAAAATGAAATGGTAGTCAGAAATGCAAAGGAAGAGAAACAATGGAAACATAGAACCATCAGAAAATAAGAGATAAATTGGCAGTATTAAGCCCTCATATATCAGTAATCACTCTAAATGTAAATAGTCTGAACTCTCCAATCAAAAGACACAGATCAGCTGGATGAATTAAAAAATAAGACTGAACAATATGCTGCCTCCAGGAAACACATCTCAGCTCCAAAGACAAACATAGGCTTAGAGTGAAGGGATGGAATATGATACTCCAAGCTAAGGCCAACAAAAAAAAGCAGATGTTGCCATACTTTTATCAGATAAAGCAGACTTCAAGTTAAAAAAAGACAATGAGAGACAAAGAGGGGCAGTATTTAATGATAAAAGGGACATTCGACCAAGAGGACATAACACTTGTTAACATATATGCACCTAACACAGGGGCACCAAAGTACATAAAGCAATTATTAACAGACCTAAAGGGAGAAATTGACAGCAAAACAATAATAGTAAGAGACCTCAACACCTCACTCACATCAATGGGTAGATCATCCAGACAAAAAGTCAACAAGGAAATAGTAGATTTAAATGAAACACTTGATCAGATGGACTTAATAGATATATCTAGAACATTCCATCTGAAAACAGCAGAATGTACATTCTTCTCAAGTGGACGTGGATCATTCTCAAAGATAGACCATATTTTGGGAAACAAGGTAAGTCTCAATAAATTTAAGAACATTTAAATCATCCCAACCATCTTTTCTGACCACAATGCTACGAAGCTAAAAATCAACCACAAGAAATAAACTGGAAAAGTCAGAAATATGTGGAGACCAAACAACATGCTATTAAAGAACCATGGGATCATTGGAGAAATCCATGGGAAAATTAAAAAATACCTAGAGACAAACGAAAATGAAAATACAACATACCAGCTCTTATGGGATACAGCAAAAGTGGTCATAAGAGGGGAATTCATAGCAATACAGGTCCACCTCAACAAGCAAGAAAAATTTCAAATAATTAATCTTAAAATGCACCTAATATAGCTAGAAAAAGAAGAACAAACAAAACCTAAAGTCAGCAGAAGGATGGAAATAATAAAAATCAGAGAAGAAATAAATGAAATAGAGAATTAAAAAAAGAACAGTAAAAAGGATTAATGAAACTAAGAGCTGGTTCTTTGTGAAGATAAACAAAATTGACAAGCCCTTAGCCAGATTCACCACGAAAAAAAGAGTGAATGCTCAAATAAATAAAATAAGAAGTAAAAGAGGAGAAATTACAACAGATACTGCAGAGGTACAAAGGATTATAAGACAATACTATGAAAAACTATATGTCCACTAATTCAATAACCTGGAAGAAATGGATCAATTCTTAGACTCACACAACCTCCCAAAACTGAATCAAGAAGAAATAGAGAATCTAAACAGACCAGTCACAAGTACAGAGAATGAAACAGTAATCAAAAACCTCCCAAAAAACAAAAGTCCAGGACGAGATGGCTTCTCTGGAGAATTCTACCAAAGATTCAAAGAAGATTTAGTACCTATCCTTCTCAAACTATTCCAAAAGATTGAAGAAGATGGAACACTTCCTAACACATTCTATGAGGCCAACATTACCCTGATACCAAAACCAGACAAGGACATCATAAAGAAGGAAAACTACAGACCAATATCACTCATGAACTTAGATGCAAATATCCTCAACAAAATGCTGGCAAACCAAATACAGCAATACATTAAAAGGATTGTACACCACACTCAAGTGGCATTTATTCCAGGGATGCAGGGATGGTTCGACATCTGCAAATCATTCAATGTGATACATCACATTAAAAAATTGAGGAATAGGAATCACATGATCATCTCAATAGATGCAGAGAAAGCATTTGGCAAGATCTAACATCCATTTGTGATAAAAACTTTGAATAAAATAGGTGTAAAAGGAAAGTAGCTCAACATAATAAAGGCCGTATATGACAAACCCTCAGCCAACATCATACTTAATGGTGAAAAACTGAAAGTCATACCCCTGAAAACAGGAATGAGACAAGGGTGCCCACTCTCACCACTCCTATTCAACACAGTACTGGAGGTGTTGGCCAGAGCAATTAGGGAAGAAAAAGAAATAAAAGGAATCCAATTTTGAAAAGAAGAAGTGAAACTTTTGCTATTTGCAGATGACATGACTCTATATTTGGAAAATCCTAAAGAATCCACCAGAAAACTGTTAGAAATAATCAACAATTACAGCAAAGTTTCAGGGTACAAAATCAATTTAAAAAAATCAGTTGCATTCCTATGCACTAACAATGAACTAGCAGAAAGAGAAATCAGGAATAGAATCCCATTTACAATCAGAACAAAAAGAATAAAATACCTAGGAATAAATTTAACCCAAGAGGTGAAAGACCTGTATACTGAAAACTATAAGACATTATTGAAAGAGGTTGAAGAAAACATGAAGAAATGGAAAGATAGTCCATGTTCCTGGGTCAGAAGAATAAACATAGTTAAAATGTCCATGCTACCAAAAGCAATCTCCAGATTCAATGCAGTCCCAATCAGAATCTCATTCTTCACAGAAATAGAACAAAGAATCCAAAACTTTATATGGAAAAACAAAAGATCCCAAAGAGCCAAAGCAATCCTGAGAAAAAGAAGAAAGCTGGAGGCATCACAATCCCTGATTTCAAAATATACTACAAAGCTACAGTCGTCAAAACAGCATGGTCCTGGCACAAAAACAGACACACAGATCAATAGATTGGAATTAAAAACCCAGAAATAAAAACACACATCTATGGACAGTTAATCTTTGACAAAGGAGCCATGAACGTACAATGGAGAAAGGAAAGTCTCTTCAAGAAATGGTGTTGGGAAAACTGGACAGATACATGCAAAAGAAGGAAAGTAGACCATTATCTTGCACCATACACAAAAATTAACTAAAAATGGATTAAAGATTTGAATGTAAGACCTGAAACCGTAAAACTCCTAGAAGAAAATATAGGCAGTACACTCTTTAACATTGGTCTTAGCAACATCTTTTTGAATACCATGTCTACTTGAGTACGGGAAACAAAAGAAAAAGTCAACAAATGGGACTACATCAGACTAAAAAGCTTCTGCAAAGCAAAGGAAACCAAGAACAAAATGGAAAGACAACTCACCAACTGGGAGAAAATATTCACAAATCATTTATCAGACAAGGGTTGATCTCCAAAATATATAAAGAACTCAACAAAAAAAAAAACCCAAACAACCTGATCCAAAAATGGACAGAGGAAATGAACAGACATTTTTCCAAGGAAGATATACAGATGGCCAACAGACACATGAAAAGATGTTCAACATTGCTAATTATTAGAGAAACGCAAATCAAAACTACATTGAGATATCACCTTACACTGGTCAGAGTGGCTATAATTACCAATACAAAAAACAACAAATGTTGGAGAGGATGTGAAGAGGGAACCCTCATACACTGCTGGTGGGAATGCAAACTGGTACAGCCACGCTGGAAAACAGTATGGAGATTTCTCAAAAAATTATAAATAGAAATACCATACAACCCAGCTATCCCACTACTGGGTATCTATCCAAAGAACTTGAAATCAATAATCCAAAGAGATTTATGCACCCCTATGTTCATGACAACATTATTCACAATACCCAAGATGTGGAAACAACACAAGTGCCCTTCTACAGATGAATGGATAAAGAAGATGTGATATATATTCACAATGGAATACTATTCAGCCATAAAAAAGACAAAGTTGTCCTATTTGCAACATGGATGGACATGGAGGGTGTGATGTTAAGCAAAATAAGCCAGACAGAGAAAGACAAATACTGCATGATTTCACTCATATGTGGAAGATAACAGATACATGGATAAAGAGAATACATCAATGGTTACCAGAGGGGAAGGGGGTTAGGGAGTGGGCGAAAGGGACAAAGGGGCACATATGTATGGTGATGGATAAAAATTAGACTACTGGGGGTGAGCACAATGAAGTATATTCAGGAATTGATAAACAATAATGTACACCCAAAATTACACAATGTTATAAACCATTATAATCCCAATAAAATTACTTAAAAAAATAAATAAGCTATAAAAAAAGAGTAGAACAAGCGTGGTTAAGGATATTTGAAGTTCAAGCAAGATCAGATATGGGAGAGCATTTAGGTGTGACAAATTAGCATATTTCTTCAGAGTCATAAAAATTACATATCAGGATCCTGAACGACCTTGCAAACGTAAATGCAAAATCACAGTCTTGCCTAAGTCTTAAAGAGCAGCAGTTATTTTAAAAGGATAATCAGAAAACATAAAATTCTGGAAAGTCTGACAAATCTCATAATCCACTCCAAGAACCATCATGCTATGCTACGCTCGGAGGACAGGGTTTAGTTAGATGGCCATTTTCAATTCTCAAATAAATCTAATCATAATCCAACATTCCTCGGATAAGTAAATGTTGTAGGCTCAGGCTAAATAAGATCTTAATAAGCTCTTTTGAGACCAGGAGTGAGAAGTGAAGAAGTGAGCTGGCCCTGGAGTACAATCATTGGCTGTAAGTAATTTAATAAGAGTTTTCATATATAGGGAGAGGCTGTGGATGAGTTGTACTTATTCTTCCTAAGGCTGTACTTTAGGAAGTAGGTTTAAATTCTGAATGAGTTTGGCAGGGAGATGTGCATTGCTAACCATTGGAATTTGTAAATATGTTTAAAAAGAGATAACCTCTTATTTATACAGGATTCCAGCTCAGGTTCTACCTCTTCCAGGAAGATATTTCCTCTGACATCCATAGGCCACATTTATTTAATCTTTCTATGAACTTCTATTGCCCTTAGAGTTAATAGCATGCAGGTTATCCCAAAATTAATTGTTTTACTTGTGTCACCTATGTGCAAAGAGCAGGTTAGATATTAGAGGAGATACATAAATGGAAAGGTAACTGGGTTATCATCTTCTTGAGGTCTGGAGAAGGTTTCAATGTTCTGAAAGTTGAGTTAGAATTTATGAAGGAGAGAAGAAATTTCAGTTAGAATTTAAGGATTCTAAATACAGGGCAAGTAAGCCTTGGCTAGACTATACAGTTTACGGTGGTAAGAAGCAAGAGATCAAGCTGGCACTGTAAGTTGGGGTCAGATTGTGGACAACCAACAGAATGGGAGAAAATATTTGCAAATTATATATCTGATAAGGGACTTATATCTAAAATATGCCAAGAACTCTTACAACTTAGTTATAAAAACACAACCCAATTTAAAAAATTATCAAAGGATCTGAACAGACTTTTATACAGATAACACATACAAATGGCCAATAAGCACATGAAAAGATGCGCGATGTTGTTAATCATCAGGGAAATCCAAATGGCAATGAGATACCATTTCACACTCATCAGGATGGCTATAAGAAAAAAGTAAGATAATAGCAAACATTGTCAAGAATGTGGAGAAATCAGAACCTCAGGCCCCGCTGGCAGGAATGTAAATTGTTGCAGTCACTTGGAAAACTATCTGGTGTGCTTCAAAAAGTTAAACATAGAGTTACTATTTGATCCAGCAATTGTACTTCTAGGTATATATCTAAGAGAAATGAAAACATATGTTCAGATAAAAACTTCTATATAGAGTATTCATAGCAGCATTATTCATGATAGCCAAAAAGTGGAAACAATCCAAATATTCAACTGGTGAATAAACAAAATGTAATATATCCATACAATGGAAACTTATTTAACCATAAAAAAGAATGAACTCCTGATACATGCTGCAACATGGATGAACCTTGAAAACTTGACACTAAGTAAGAGAACCCAGAAACAAAAGGCCACATATAATAATATGACTCTATTTATGTGAAATGTCCAGAATAGACAAACCTAGAGAGATGCAAAGCAGATCAGTGGCTGCTTAGGTCTGGTGGGGGTACTGACAGTGTGAAGACTTGAGGGATGACAGCTAAAGGGTACAGGATTTCTTTTGGTGCTGATGGAATTGTTGCAAAGTTGAATGTGGTGATGGCTGCACAACTCTGAATATGCTAAAAGACATTGAATTTTACACTTTAAAAGGGTGAATTTTATGGTATATGAATTAGATTTCAATAATGCTGCTATCAGAAAAACTCCCTAAAACTCTATAAACTTGAATATAAATTGTAATTATCAATATGAAACAATGATGTATTTTATCTTTAAAATCTTTTCCTACCTGTGTACACTGAAAATACCTGAAAACAATGACCAGCCCAATAGTAAAGACTACAGTTAGTTCCCAGATTGTGGTTTCTACACCATTTACATTAAAAGGAACTTGTGTTTTTTTTTTTTTTTTTGGAGAAATGGCTGATTGTAGATATGAGACAAAAAGAAATATACAAAGCGAACCTAAAACATCCTTTAGTATTGGAAAGCAAGGTAACTATCAAAGACTTTTGGGCCATATCAAAAGAACTCAGGAGGCAACCTGAATAAGCTCACACTGGTCAAAGGGGGAATAATTTGAACATCAATTAAGACAAAAATTACAATGGAGTAAGTCACATCAAATATGTTTAATTCCATGGGTTTATAATGGTACTAAAAACAACTCATTAATGACTTTTGGTGATTCTATTTATTTATTTACTGAAAACTTCTAAAGAGAAAGAATCAAACATCTGTCTTCCATTCTTATATAACTGTACCTCAGTAACCAAATAATTGACGAGGGGACATTTTTCTATATAGAAGTATTCTAGCTAATAAATGAAGAAGAAATGACAAATATCACTATTTTGCACTCCCCAATGAATTAATGGGTCTATGTAATAATCATCAACAGTTGATAACATCATGAAAGAGAGACAACGTGTACATCCTGATAGAAGTATGCAATATTACCCATGAAGGAAATCTACCCAGAAAAGAAAAAATTCACCTGAATCTGATAAAGCATCTAAATTTACCTACCAATTTGTAGGAAATACAAATGACAAAGGAACTCAATAAATGACATCACTGGAATGTAAATAGTATAACAGACTTTAGGAAACTCTACAGGATAAATGACCTAGTATCTTCAACAACAACCAAAAGAAATACGAGAAACAAAAACAGAAGGAGAAAGCTTTAATGGGGATAACAGCCATTTCCATGTATGGATTGGATCCTTATTTGGATCCTGATTTAAATGAATTATCTGTTTAAAATATTTATAGGACAATCAAGGATATGTGAACACTGTCTGGTTATTTGATGATATTAAAGAACTATTGTTAATTTATTGGGTGTGACTATAATGCTTTCTAAAAGGACTCGTGTTTTAGAGATACATGCTGAAATATCTCTATGCTATGAGATGGGAGGACATGTAGGATTTGCTTTAAAATATCTGAGGGAGTAGTGGGTAAGGGTATAATGAAACAAGCTTGTCATGTGTTAATAGTTGTTGAAGCTGGGTGGTGAAATGGGTACATTGAGTTTATAATACTATCGCCACCACTTATGTTTGTGTTTGAAACTTCAAGACTAAAATTTCAAAATCAAATTTGCAAAAATTAATAGTGAATGTTTTTAGACCCCATGACCAATAAGACATAATTTGAGGAAAAGGAAATAAAGGAACAATCCTTGGCAGTTCTCATGGTTAACTTACAGAACCACCATTGCCTTTCTACTCTGCTGGGCAACAAGCTTAAGTCACTAAGCTCAACTGAGCCTCACCAAGGACGTATCAGAGCTACTGAATTAATAATTCAAAGTCAGAATGTATCACAAGTTAAACTGTTTATGTTTATTTGTTTGAAATACTCAATTCATTCATTTCCCATGGGTGGCAAGCATTTTGCCTGTGGGTAACAGCAGGCAGTGGGTGTTTCAGCATCAGTGAAATTCTATTTTAAAAATTAACTGGAAAGGGAAAGGACTTACTTCATTAAAAACCAAAGAAAGGAGAATCAGAGTACAGACTTAATGGAATGTGGAAGAGTACAAAAGAAAAGAAATGCTCCATTATCAATTGTCAAAGAATGTAAGCTGACAATGAAATAGGGCAGACTTCTCATGGTTATGAAAAGCCTATATATTTAGAAAATGAATAAGCTTATTTAAGGTATAGGTAGCCCTTTAGAAAGGAGAATAATTTACAAATATTGATGTTGATTTATTTCCCCAAGTTCAGGAGACATTTTATGATTGTAATATTGGTTTTCAGTATTCTGATTTTTTGATATACTGAATTATTTTTAAGTAATTAAATATTGATATTTATGTTGATGTAATACCATTATTTGATGCTTTGAAAAATACAAAATCTCACTTACTTATGTCTTCAATTGTACCATAGATGATCATTTTCAGACCAACAAAATATATTCAAACTTTTCTAACCATATTCCTCCTTGTTTAAAACCTTTCCAAGTTGTAGTCTTATTGTTATTACTTCTCTTTCCTAGGCTGCTGAGGCTGAGCATCTTTTGTCATGTCTGCTAGTCATGTGTATTTCACCAGAGTCACTTCAGACTTCTATCAGCTAAATTTGTATGGAAGGCAGAATTCTAGGACGATCCTCAAGATTCCCACATCCTGGAGTTCATGCTTTGTATAATCCCCTCCCCTTGAGAGTGGGTGGGAATTGTGAACTTGATGGGGCAGTCACTCCCTTGATTAGGTTACATGATATGACAAAGGTGACGGTCACTCTCATGATTGCCTTATGTTACATACACTAATCTCATGGTGGACTGGAGAAAGATGCTCCTGCTGGCTTTGAAGAAGCAAGCTGCCATTCTATGACATGGCCAAATGATGTATTGCCAAATGGCCATGTGACGTATGGCTGTATGGCCACGGCTATAACCTGAGGGCAGCCTCTAGGAGCTAAGAGTGACCCCCACCAACAACCAGCAAGAAATGTGGACCTATGTTCTCCAACTACAAGAAACTGAATTCTGCCTACACTGTGAGTGAGCTTGGATGAACACTCCGAGATCCAGATAAGAACAAAGCCCTGGTCAACATCTTGATTTCAGCCTTGTGAGACCCTGAGCAAGGAACACAGCTATGCCATACTGGACTTCTGACCTAAAGAACTATGAGGTAGTCAATGAGAGTTGTTTTAAACCACTAAGTTTGTGGTAATGTTACACAGCAATAAAAATGTGTACAGTTGATGTTCTGTTAGAATGAGGGAAGTGGTGTGGATGTTGGAACATTATGGAACGTGAGAGGGTGGTGTGGTCAGCAAATTATTTATATGGGCTATAGAAGAAAAGAGGAAGTTGGTTCTCAGGCCCAATTCCCTGCTGTTTCCCGGAGCCCAACTTCCTGCATTTGCTCAGAGCTAGATTCCCTCCACTTCGTTCCTTTGATTTTCCTTCAGGAAAAATCCATCTGAATCTGGCCATTTCTAGCTTTAAATAATTTAGCCAGACCCTTCTACTCCAATTATTCTCCCTGTGGTTCTGGACCCTGATTCTCACATAGGTAGGTGCAATATCTGAGGGCTTTGCTTTTAAATACAAAGTGACACTCTTATGTGATTGATATTCACCTACCTGGTTGAATAATTTTGTCTGTTGAACATTTTGTATGTATTTGTCTTTTTCCACATCAACACAAATATAATTTGGATATAATATTATAGGAAATAAAGAAAAACCTAATATTGTCATTTCAGTTTCAGTATTGCAATCACTAGCGACATCTATTGATGATCCTCTTACCATTAGAGATCAAAAGAGCTTATTTTCTTTCAATTCATTTCTTTAATAAACATATAGTAAGTACTTACTACACCATGGTAGACACACTGGAGGGACATAAAAATGAATAAGAACATGGTATCTGCATAGGACACTAACTAGTCACTAGTAAGAGGGTAACTGCATTGACCCTCCTCAATTTCACTGCATATCAGCTTGAGCGCTGGCATGTCCCCTGAGTCCTCTGGGCTTCAGTTTCTTCTATAAAATGAAAGGGATGGTGGATGATCTCAACGTGTCTGTGTTAAATGTGATAGTGATGGGTCAATTGGCAGGGACATCAGCAGGAGACCTAGTCTGGAATTAAAATGCAGCACTAATAGAGCTTCCTGGGGAGGTAGAATCGAAACTATAATATTGAATTGCATTAACATTTGGTGAAATATAAATTAAGATTGTCAAAAAGGAAAATGTTGATTATATCCAACATTGGAGAATATTTTGGGAAATAAGCACTCTCAAATACAATGGTTAAGAGGGCAATTTGACAATGTCTGTCAAAATTTTAGCCGTGTATACCCTTTGACTCAGCAATTCCACTTCTAGGAATTTATCCTATAAAAATATTCTAACAAGTACTCAAATATTTATTTACTAGAGTATTTATTGCAGTATTCGTACAATAGCCCCCAAACTGGAAATAAACTGAATGTCCATCAGTAGGAAATTGTTTAAATATAGTACTCTAATACAGTAGAGTGCTATACTCTTGTTGAAAACAATCAGGCATAGCTATATGTATTGACATGGAAAAGTGTCTAGGACATGTTGTTTATTGAAAAAAGAAAATTACAGGCCAGAATTTAGACCCTTGATGCAAACATCAGTGAAAAAATGGAGCCCAAAGTAAGAGGTATGGGCTAACATGACACCTGCATCCATCATATGACCACTGAGAAGAGGGCTACTTATATTTGAGAATCATGAGACGTGCTCAGAGGAATGTGATTCCATAGGGAAAGGATTCAACATGATAAAGTTGGGAGCAGGAGAAATAAGTCCACACTGGTATATTCCTAAGATTCAAGGGCAGACAGCTGAGGATAGGGGTTTCCTGGGGATTTTGATGCTTTATTGAACTCTGATCTAAAGATGGTTATTATCTCCTGTGATTATGGGTGCCCTTGATCTCTATTTCTGCTCCAGGAAGCAAAGGTGGCTGCAGAGACCAGTAAATCCCAGCCCCTGAATCAGAAATTAACCCAAATTAAACTTATTCATAAAATTTATAGAGATATGACCCTGTGGGGTATGTTTGTGGGAAAGCAAGAGGCAGTTGCATGTGGCTAGACTACAGGGTGAAATGGAACCAGTACATATCTATTCCCAGTTGTTTATATTTATTGGAAAGAATATTGGATCCAGAGTCAGAATATCTTGCTGGGCTTGCATCCTTGTGCTGTTAATTACTAGTTCTATGGCCTCAGGTAAATAATGTAATTTCTTGGAGCCCAGTGTCCTCATTAGTAAAATAGAAATTTTTAATAAAGCCTATTTTATTAAATAAGCCATTATATAGTAAAGTGTTTGTCATTGTGCCTGACATGTCATAAGACTCACAAAATGGTCACTAGTATTAATCTTTGAACAGTTACCATGTAACAAGTACTGTGGAAACACTTCTGTATTATTTTATTTAACCCCACAAAATCTTTAAGGTTGACATTATATTTGATACTTTACAAATAAGGAAACTGAGGCTAACTGAACTTAAGTAAGTGGCTGAGTTGAAAGTTAAGCACAGGCTTTTAAGTTATTATAGTATACTATTTGTTCCTTCCTTCTTTCATATGAGAAAGAAATGCCCCAAGTTATTTTAAATCACAGAATGTTATCAGTGAAAGGGAAGGAAGAGAAGAAACAATAAAGGTGAATTATTCATCCTTTTATATGGTAATCTGGGTGGAGCAGGTCAATTAACACATAATCAATCATAATCTCTGTTCAAGGGAGGAAATAAAGACACTGTCTTTCATCAGTACTTAATATCTTTTACAGAATATGGGGAATATTTGATTCCTTTTTAATAGAATTTATTTATACATCTCTAAAAATCTGTTTTACACATATGTCCAGTTTCTTTCAACTAAAAGATATCATAGAATCTGCAAAATTTTATACCCTTTGCTTTTTCTTAAGAGTGAGAGAAAGAGGAACAGAGAAGCTGTTTCAGATATTTCTTCATTTTGGTGGAAAATGAGTTTTTGAATTGTGCCAAATACAATAGTTATGATCAAACTATGCTTGCATAGAGGGAATTTTTATTTCCCTTAAAAAAAAAATCTTGAGAAAGGAAAAGGTTCCTATTTCACTCTAACTATAAATCTCTTCCCACAGAGATTTGTTCTCACTTAATGCCCCTTTTTAGAAAACGACACTACATTTTATTGAAGGGAACAGTGGGAACCATGTTGCCTCCTTGAATATCTGTCACTCAAAGCTGCTGGCTGGGTGTGGAGGTGGGAGAGAGGGTGCTGAAGAGAATCAAGAGCTATGGGAGAGTGAAGAAATTTCTTGGGAAAGATGTGGAGGAGTCACAATTTTAGTCTTGGAAACCATGGTACTCATCTTCTCTATGGTAGGGACATTTGAGTCTTGGAAAAGATGCCATATTCCTGGTAAGAACAGTTTGTTCCCAGACTGTGTTTTCCCTAGAATATAGGCAAAGACATTTGGAGAAATATGCAAGTACAGCAGGACTTTTTGCTGGGGATTTCCAACAATCAGGATCACTGCAGTAGCCTCTTTCTGCCTCTCAGCTGTAGCTCATTCTCATAGTGCTGCCCCGACAAGATGAAATTGTGGGTACTTGAGCGGTTGTGCTAAAGACTGTCATGATGACTGAATCTAGGATTGAAAAAAACCTTACAATTTCATCCATAAATAGGAACCAGATGGAGTGTTTACCATGCCAAGAAGACAACTAATATCTGAAGGACTCAACTTGGCTGTTTCAAATGCCCTAATTCATTTATTAAACATTTGTTTTACACTAGTAGTTGAAGCTTCGAAGATGAATAAGGCATGGACCTTTGCCTTAGAAAGCCAAGTGAAAGAAAAACATTTATTTAAATAATGACTTTCAATAAGTGTCATAACAGAATTTGTATAAGCATTAGGGGTACATAGATGAGGTAAAAATAAAATCTTCTTAGGATTAAGTTGAGATTAGGTGGTAGAACAAAGTTACAGAGAGATGGTTGTCAATACTGTGAAGGATCTACAATTTTACCTCACTGGCAACCTAACAAGTTAGCCTGCTACAGTTTCATGGATGTAAGCAGAAAACACAAGACTTCTGGGTCAGAGACAAAAAGCTTCGTTACACGTGGCACTGCAAGCAACATGAGCTTCACGCTGGTGTTGGCTCCCTTTTTCACCCAAATCTCACAAGAGCAATGCAGAAAAGCCAAAGGAATGTGATACATGCAATGGGTTTGTGTCACAGCTGAGGAACCCCAAGATTAGGAAATCCAAATCTTTTATAACAGGCTACAAATAGACCTACCATGGTCTGTCCCAGGGGGAGATATTATCTGTATTATGCTAGACAGTAAGCAAACCTGCCCTCTGCTCCAAAAGGAAAAACTATCTCTACCTTCCAAGGCTCTTTGCTATATAGACACTATTGAAATGATAGTCTGGAACAAAAGCTACCAGTGCCTCTGCCTGCGAGATGTGCAGAAATGTGAGAGAACCATGCAGAATTGCCTCCCAACAATATCCTTCTCTTGTTTCCACCCCATCTTGGCTTCTGATGAATTTTCCAATGTGTATAGACATTTTAATTGATCTGAGCCATCTGAGAAAGCTACTTCTTGACTAATGTTTCTCTTTTCTCCTAAAGTAGAGCCATAGCCTTAGAGAGGAAATTGGGAAACGAAAGAATAAGGCTATGCGCTTACCTTACAGGCCACAGTAGAAGTAAGTCACAGCCATGAAGACATTGGGAGGACTCCAGGGTGGAGGGGAAGATCATAGCCTAGAATAGTGTCTGGCCCATTGCTCTGGGTGCATCTATGGAATGTGGAGGGGTAAGTTTGATGGTTTATTTCAGCTGAATTGTCCTAGGATTGCACATCTGCTCTATTTCCTTTTGTTTGTTGGAGTTTTTCAAATGATAAGTAGCCAGATGTCAAGCTTGCTGTCAGTCATTGGCCAACACCATCCCTCCTTCCTCAGTGAGATGACGGGGCTGCTGCTGCTGTTGCTGCTGTTGTTTCAGTGATAGGTGTTTTACCAGCCATGGACAAGGTTATATGACAGTGTAGTGAGCCCAAGCTAATCTCTCTTTTCAGTCCTGAATGCTCGCTGCCTAGCAGATGTCATTCCCAAGCAAAAGGCAATGAGCTGTCTAGTAAAAATTACCAGCTGTTGAATTCTCTCTCATCTTAAACAACTAAGATGTCCAAACTGGTTCTTGAGCTCTTTAATATTTACTTTGCATGTTTTAAACACGGTTATTTATCAAACTTTCCTGCCTTTGTTCCAACATGCCCTCCCTCATCCTTCCTTTTCTCTTTCTCTTTGTATTCCCAATCCTGCAGATGTTCAGGAGTTACTTTCAGAAAGTGGTGACTACCTTTTTGAAATAAAGAGCCACTCTGCCTATCTTCCCCTTCCAAGGGGCAGGCAGCCCAAGATTCCATTTGTGGGCACCACAGATCTGTCTGCTTTGGTACACGGTGGCAGACACATTTGAAATCTGATGAAGAAAAAAGGCTGTAGAAATCAAATTGCACTTGTGAAACAAAACGGCAATAGAAGCAACTTCTCAATCTTTCAAATGTCATGCAGCTCATCTAGATTTCAACTTACCATGCACAGCCAGCTATGCCTTGATTGCAATTCCTCTTCGCTCTGGCCAAATAATGCCCTCTAGTTAGAAACTACTTAATTATAATAACATTACCCCACACTACCCCCAATAAAATGCAAAACTGGGTGAAAAGATTTGCAGGAGACACGCTGTAGTGAAATCAATGGCTCTCTGTCCCTGCCAGGTGGGTCATGGATTACACTTTTCTGGCTTCTTGTCAAGATTCACAACTTTTGTGAACTCATATATACATCATTACTATTAACTGCTCTCACATTAGAAGAAAAAGAACTTCTTTCCACACTCTACCCAATTTTGCAGTTATTCATGTGTTTAGAGTGATGGAAAGTAGTGTGTCATAGTGGCTCCCCATCATAGTGGCCACATGCACAGGCTGGACATCAAATGTATCACGGTTAGAATTTCAGTTCTTCTATTCAATGGCTTACTGTGACTTCAGACCAGTTGCTCAACCTCTCTAAGCCTTAGTTACATCATATAAAGTGGAAATAAAAATATCTACATCCTTGTGTAGTTGTGAGCATTAAGTGAAATAAATATGCAGGACTGGAGAAGAGACTGCTTGTTGTCCACCGAAATCCATTCTCCCTTTCCTCTCGGGCCCAGTATTAGACCTCACTTTCTATCTTCCTTTGTGACTAGATGTAGCTGTGTGACTAAATTCTTTCCAGTGGTAGGTGAACAGATGTAATTCATGCCCCTTCTGTGCGTAGGCCTTAAGGCAGTATGCCTGCTGCCTCCATGTTCTCTTTCTTCCTTTCTTCTGGGTGGAACCAGGACATAGTGGTACCTTCGTGTTTTGTCCATGGAGATGGCAATGTCCTAGACTTTACATGCCAGGAAGAAGGCAGAGCTGAATCTTTAGCCCTGGCTCTCTCACTGATTCCTGGAGCAGAGGCCAGCTACCCACTCTGGACATCTTGTTTAAGCTATTGCTTTTTTGAATATCCTTGTTAGAGCACTATAGTCTTTACCCTAATTAGGTATCTAGTATGAGATCCAGCTAGTTATAGGTATTCAAAAACCACAGGTGGTGTGTCAATTCTCTTATCAGATCAGACTAATGTTTCTTTAAGGGACATGTTCGTGGTTTAATATTCTTTGCATCCTCTGTAATGTTTAGCACAGGGCCTTGTGCGTAGCCAACTTGTTGCGATTCTTTATTGACTAAATGCAGTTCCTGAGGCTAAATCATAGTTCATAATATTCAGACTCTAAAGTCCTAGTTGTCACGCATTCTTTTCTTTCTCCCTTCATATCTGACCTTGTGGTTTCTCTTCCTCAACTATAAGCTATTCAGAGGCTATAATTAATAATTTTTTTATGATTCAATTTTTGTAAACATAAGGCTGTGCTTGGCAGCAGAATATGCCGTGATCTGATGTAATAAATTCTTCTTTGAAATGCAATAAACCTTTAAGGAAACCAAGAATTCCTTCCTCTAGATGAACTGCTTATATTGTGGGTAAGAATGATTATGGTTTTCTAGAGAAATTAAGCAGGTAGTAAAAATGTTCAGGAAAGTTGCCGTGAATTTAAAAATAATCACTTGTAATTTAGAGTTCATCATTGTTGAGCATTATTTCATGAGATAGGTTTAGGTCATTATTAAGAATGTGCTTCTTCTTGCATTAGAAACTAGATAAAAAAGGATGGTGGTTTATGACTGCCATATAGTTGAGGAGATATTAAAATTTCACACTGCAGCAGGAGCTCAGGACGAAATATCTGAGAGAAACACGTCCTTTCTAGGTGTTTCTATGATGTGGATGCTGGTCTGGGTTATAAATTGGCATAAAACCACTACCATTTTTATAACCTCTTTATGTGCCTATATGTGCTTAGGATATAATTAACATGTATGATCTTGGGGAAATGATAGTTAATTGATTTTTAAATTTCAAATCACCTAGGCCATGGATAACCCAATAGCGGGGAACAGGTCTTCCCTAGGCAGACATCATCCTCCTGGCTGTTTGTCTCAGGAAAGTTTACTTTAGGAGATGTTTGAGTTTCAATACCAACTTTGACACTTTCTCACATGGGTCCTTGGTAAAGCTACTTAGTCTTTTCGAAACTTAGCTTCCTAAGACTTTCAAATGGAGATGATAATAGTAAGTACCTCCTAGCATTATTGTGAAGACTAAATGATATAATGTATGTAAACCTTATAACAGTGTCTAGAACCTGGTAATTACTCAAAAGAATTAACACTTTCTATTCAGAGCAGTGGGTTCTCCAGCTGTGGTTCCTAGACCAGCATCAACATCACCTGGGAACTTGTTAGAAATGCAAATTCCTGTGGCTCAATCTAGACCTACTAAATCAGAAACTCTGAGGGTGAAGCCCAGTAATCTATGTTTTTAACAAGTGCTCCAAGTAATTCTGACAGCCTCTGAAGTTTAAGAACCACTACTTTATACAAATAGTTTAATGCTCCTGGACTTCCATTTTCCAATATGTGATATATTTCTGTGATCGACATATGATGCTCAGAAACTGTTCTCCTTCTTTTGAAAAGAACATCCTAATTTTCCATTACGGAAACCATCTCTTCCTCATTCTTAGCCCATGTGGTTGAATGGGGCTTATCCCACCCCCAGCTTCAGGGTGGGATTATGTTCTAGCACTAAGCCAGTGAGTGTATCCAATTCTCCAGGCCACAATGATTACTTCAGGCATGGGCATGTTACCTGACTCAGGTCAATGTAAGTCATGTCTAGAAGTTTGACTGTGTTGTTGGGAAGACAGAAGCTCTGAACCATTGAAGTTGCTAGCAGGAGGATACAAACTTGGAGTTAATACAAAAATGTAAGCTCTTGTAGAATGGAGCCAAAACTGAGAACTTCAGAGCCAAAGATAGACAGAAATTAATTCTTGATGACATTGATTGAATCCTAAACCCAGTTATGCCTGAAGTTCTTCCTCTGACTTTTCCGACAAAAAAAATTATTCCCTTTCCCATCTACCCCTGCTAGTTGAATATAATTTCTTGTTTTAAAAACATCAATTTTGTATGATTTTACAATGAATGTTTTTTTCCTTTTTCTCCCCAAAACTCCCTGGCACATAGCTGTATATTCTTTGTTGTGGGTCCTTCTAGTTGTGGTATGTGGGACGCTGCCTCAGCATGGTTTGATGAGCAGTGACATGTCCGCACCCGGGATTTGAACCAACGAAACACTGGGCCGTCTGCAGCAGAGCACACGAACTTAACCACTCGGCCACGGGGCCAGCCCCAGTTTTGTATGATTTTAAATGACTCCCAATTAATAACCTGTTGCATAAGATTTTTGTAAGGAGTAAAATGAATCAATGTATATAAAACTACAGTCTAAGTCTGAGAAACAGACACTAAAATGGGATTAGATATACAAGAGATGTATTAGAGAAATGACTGTGAGGGAAAATGGGTAAGAAATGAAGAGAAGCCTGGAGAACCGTCAGAATATAGTGTTGACCTGACCCTTGTGAAGGACACAGGGAAGGAAGGAGGGTTGTGTGGAAGAGTCTTAGACAGCAGCACAGGCCTAAGAAAGTCCTTGAGCCAAAGACACCCACCAGAAGAGTTCCTTATCTCCTAAGAATGGACCCACCTCAGTACACAGCCATGCTCAGTTATTGGTTAGGAGCAGCCCATGGAAGCATGGTCTCCATGAATAGGCAGTGATGGATTTCAGAGCACAGCAGTGGAGGCCTGGATCAATCATGCTTCTCACAGACAGAGATCTGAGAGACACATTTTCATGACCATGACTAATGCCTAGGGCAGTGTCTAGAATTATTGGGCTTCAATAAAGGCTTACAACTCTTCCACCTAACCTATTCTTCTGACAGAAAAACAAGCATCTTCAAAAACTCTGCATACTCCTTCTATTCTTTGTTCTAATTGTGAGTGCATCCTGGGTCTCTTTCAGCAGTCACATGTTCTAAATATTGCAGACTAATAAAGCAAAGCAAACACTACTGACCCAGCAGGGAGTAAGCTATTTAGCTAATCATTTATTGCAAATGCTACTCAGGTACTGCCTTTAGTGCACAACTGCCAGGCATACTGATTTTGTCAATATTACACTTGGACTAAAATCAGCATAGGCTAGCTGAGAGCACAGGCCACGCCAACTCTCTCTTATTCTAATGGGGTGTAATTTCCACACACCCTAACCCCAATTTACCTTCCCATGACTCTGGAGTTAATAGTTGTGCATCAAGTCAAATGACTTTTAGGGCTTGAAGATACAGTTTCAAATTCTTGGAAATCCACATGCAGCAAGATCCATCCAGGTTATTTTCTATCATTCTCTCTCTCCTCTGGTTGAAGAGTTGAGGATCCGTAGCAGACGAGTGAATTGTAAATATCTGAGTTTTAAAAAAAATTAGTCCATCAAATTTCTGAGGTGACCTAAAGTGCTAAGTGTGTAAATGTGTTAATATCTAGGGGAGGGCTTCCCCTACCACCCCATCCTCCATAATACATCTTCAGTTTTCAGTTCTCTGAGCCTTGGTTTTGAAACTCCTCTTGAAAAACTCTCTATAGTTGTATCAGGTTGGAAGTGAGGCAATCCAATTACCTTTCCTTGGCTCTCTTCATAATCTTCTTACTCATTTTTTAGAGATTCTAAAAGACTCGTTCAGTCTCACTTTGTTGTTACTCAGATGCTCTACTTGGGTTATAAAGGATCCAGCTCTGGCTGTGGTGAATGCTAAGAGCTCCTGCACTGGAACAAACTAGAATTTAGGCTAGAAGGAGGAAAACATCTGAATACAGCCCTAGAGAAGAGGGGCTTGGGCATCCTGGACCAGGACACTGGCTAGTGTTGGTAACTGTATTCTGAAGGACAGGGACTAAAGCTGGGTTCTGACGTGACACAGTACTTGGCTGGGAGAGCCAAAGAGGCAAGCCAAATCTGAGGACATTGGGTTCTGGCAAGCCAAGAAGCAACATCAAGGCCATAGGTCCTGGGGCAAGATGGAATAGGAGTCTCGGAGCCAAGAGCTCAAAGCAGAATGGAGATAGGGCTTAGGAAGGCAGCAAGTGAGGCAGAAGAAAGCAGGATCTAAGGGGATGCCATGATTGACTTGGGGTATCTCTGCTCATCCCTATTCATTGATAAACGTGTGGCACCTGAGTATTTGAGTTGCCTTAAAGGGCTAGACACACTTAGGTGTACAACAGAGGTGTTATTCCCATATTAGGTTAAACCTGTAAGTCCAAATGGTGTAGGGACAAATTCAAGTTCCATATCAATGATTTAATTCCAAAGGATTGAATCTGAAGGAGGTGAAGCAAGATGCAGTTTTGAAATTCCTGGGCAGATGTAGTTTTTGTTTTTAGTTGAAAGTCTTGCTGTCTATCAAAGCGTATCATGCAAAAGCTATTGGAGAGATTTCCAGAAGCAAAACCTACTCAAGCCAGCAGGGAGTGCTTACTTTTGACTCTTTCTATAATAGAGTGACATAATGGAGTGGTTAACAGCGTGAATTCTGGAGGTAATGTGCCTTGCTTTGAATCTCACTGTAGCCAATTACTAGCTATGCATGACTTTGAGCAAGTTTTCTAACCTCTTTTTACCCCAGTTTCTGCATCTGAAAAGTGAGAATAACAGAAATACCTCTGTCATAGGGTGGTACCCCGGTGTCTCTGACTTCCTGCGTAACACTACTTATGAGGATTAAATGAGTGAATACCTGTAAAGTTCTTAGATCAGAGCCTAGCAGATGGCAAGTGCTCATTAGTGATAGCTATTACCATTAGTCACTTGTAGGCACTTGGACATTTTGAGTAGAACCTTTGAGGGCTAGATCTGCGGTTTTCAAACATTTTAAAACAGTAAATTCTTTCTTCAAATTTAAAACTTTACGGGAAACTCAGTATGATAGATAAACATGATACTTCTCCAGTTAGCCCAGGAGATGGGGAACCCGGAACCCTGCTCACTCAGCCCTCCATATAACTTTATGGGATCCAAGGGCCACGAACAGTTTGAGAACTACTGAGCTAAAATTGTTCAGACCCTACTTTCTATGGAGTAAGGTGCTGTCATCTATTTGAGTGCTCATTGGTTCCAGGAATGGAATCTACAGTGCCTGGGATAGTCTTGCTAGACATTTGGGGGGAACCTAGGACAGAATGGGACTCATTTGATACCACGCCCAGTATTTTTGCATAACTAATTGGCTGTAAGGCAATTTTGTCGTAAAGGATAAAATAACTGGTTGACAGTTTGGTTAAGATAAAATAACTAGTTGAGAGTTTGGTTTCATTTCTCTGTTGACACAGTACTCCCATTTTTATATTATATAAATCTTAGGTCCACATTTCCCATAGAACTTTGACACATCTATCAATGGACATGTGACAATATGCCAAGAACAAACAACAGTGTAGCTGCCTTTTCACAACACAATACAAACCTCAGCTATAAAGATGCATCCTCATATTTGGAAACTGATACCTCTCTTAATGAAGGAAGAAACTTTTGCAAAAAGAAAAACTGTAATGGATACCAAATGAGACGAATCAACAAGAGAAAAAAAAGTATAATACTATGAACAAAGGACTTAGAAAAAAGTGCTTAGGTACAATCAACTCACAAAACAAAATCAGTTATTTGCACAGTATTGCCATGAATCTACAAACATTTTAAACATATGCAAATATTTTGTGTTTATTTCACAATAAAGTCTTTTAAATTTTATTATTCCTTTTTCATGTTTCATTATGTCCTTTTTAATGTCTCTGTTTTATTTTTTGTTATTTATCTTTTACAGCAAAATTGCCTTATGGTCAGTTAAGTATGTGGCGAAAATGTTTGCATTGAAAGTGCTCGCAGCAAAGATGTCTAGGGCAAAGCTGCTTATGGCAAAAATACTGGAACCTGGACACATGGCTGTGCCCTCGTTCGTGTTGTTGTTGTGTAGCACAAATAACCACCCACTGCATAGACGTGTTGCAAAACATGCTGAAGTACTATTGCCAAAAGTTGGTAAATGGAAAAATGACCTAGATTTTCAGGTGAATGCAGGTACACACACACGCGCACGCACAAACACACACACACACACACACTTAGAGCCTTATTGAAAAGACAGATGTGGACACTGCCTTCGCGCTTGGAAAAGGGTTCTAAGTGTCTTTGTGAAGTATTTCCCCAATTCATTCAATCAATAAACATTTGCTGAGAGCCTACTGTGAGCCAATCACTACGTTGGATGCATGCCTTATAGCAGTGAAGCTAAGAGACAAAAATACCTGCCCTCGTGGAGCTCACCCTCTGGGGTCACCGTGGCACGTCTGTGTCTTTAGTCCCTAGGGTTGGGCAGTTCTAGGCTTGGGGAATGTTCCTCCAGGTTTGTTTTAGACGTTCATAGACTAAATAGAATCATAGACCAGTGGAATGAATGTGTGGTAATATTTTGTCAAAATCCTTTATTTTACAAATGGAGAAATAAAGGCCAAGAGAATTGAAATGCTTTCCTTGAAGTCCACACCAAGTTGGCCCCCACCAGATTATCTGTCAGCATTTGGACCATAGCATGACCATCATCACTCATCCAGCCTCACCCCTGTGTCTCCCAACCATTCTGCCACCCCATCCCTATTTCCTTTTCTCATGGGTGGGTTTCAGGGTCTGGTTCAAAATTCCAGAGACCTTTCTACTTGATGACAGGATGTGGAATGCTTAGATTAATCAAAGCTTGGATGCTACCCAGCATTTTTAACTCTCCCACAGGCTGTTTTTCACTTTCCCAAACTTTTATATCTGCACTTACCTCATGGCCATTCATTCGGCCTTAAAGCCAGTCTTATTTCACGTCTCCTTCAGCCCTGCTTCAAAGCCATTTCAGCACATCTCTGGATTGTCCAGTACCTGGCATGTACTTCTTGTAGCCCATCTGCTATATTTTGACTGATACATTTACTTAACTCATTTCTTCCATGAACACATATGTATCCAAAGCATACTCCCTAAATACAGTACATGTTTTACAAAATCTGTGCTTTGCCAATGAAATATCCAGGTGTCAATATTGGGTTTATCTATTTATTCATAAAACATTAATAAAAACCAGGTGATCTATTAGGCACTGAAAATGTAAAGATGAAGAGTGTTGTTCTTTGCGCTCAAAGATTACGTTCTAATAGGGAGAGACACACAAATCCACATTTGCAATCTGACGAAATAAACACTAAAAGGGCTACAGGAACACAGGGGAAAGAGAAATCAATGGTACAAGTAGAGAAATCTTGATGGAGGAGGAGTCACTGACATTGGGCCTAGAGACAGAGTAGAATTCTCCAGGTGGAGGAGACAGGAGGAGGGAGACAATTCACTTAGAACAGCATGTGCAATCACATATGTGTGCAAAATGGCACGGCATACTTGGGAAGCTGTAAATCGTTTGGAGATGTTTGAGTATAGGGTCCTTGGGTCCTGGGGTAGTAAGAGTTAAAATTGTACATGGGACTTAACAGAATTCACCAAGGAATCTGACTTTATTTTGGACAACAGAGAAACTCTGAAGTGATTTAAATCAGTGAATGATGTGACCAGATCTGGAAGTAGTGGAGGAAAGTGACAGGTGTACAGGTGTGGAGTAGTTAAGGGCTCGGAGATCTGTTGGGCAGCTGTTGGGTTGGAGTGAAGGGGATGTGTTAGACACAACAGAGAAGAGGTTGCTAATTGACACCATGAGCCACACAGAATCCAAAGTTGTATTACATATTGCTTATACAATGGAAACTCATGTAATATTTTTAAAAAATTCAAATTACTTGCCATATGATCAGGTTTCACACAAAAATCTGGATTCTTATAATTTTTTGAAAAATTAGAAGAAGGTATGTGAACAGTTGGCTAGAGTTAGTAGTAGTTGTTCCCTGTAGACGAGGCATGCATTTCTGGTCATTGCAGTCTCCAGTTCTCCTTCTTGTGTCTGCCATACTGGAACGTAGTGTCAATAGCCGTATACCATTGGACATTTATGTCACTTGAGGGCATCTCTACAGATGAAGCCTCTCCTGAATTTACAACTGACTGCTCGTCTCACTAAATTCACTTTCTAGTAGGTTGGGAGCACAGGTCTTCCTACTGGAAATCACAGCATTTTCTTGGGATCTCCCGATTTTATAGGCATCTTTGAATTCAATTTTCTTAAATGTGATTTGACTCTAATGCTATAGTGGTTTGGTATTGGATGTAAGGGACCCCCCCTTAAAAGTAAATTATTGAGGTTTTCCATTGCATAGCAAATTAAGTAATAGAAGAATGCTTGTCATAGGTTACTCCCAGATTTATGCACCATGAAGGATACCAAAGATATAAAACTGATGACTAGCTCTCTCAGAAATTAAGAATCTAATTAAGAGCCATTTGCAATCTACTAGCTGAAACTACTTCTTATTTATAAGTCCTGCCACTGTGGACACTTGAAAAGTGCTTTCTAACCAGTAGAGTACCATTTAATGTACTGAAGCAGCTACCTTCTCAATGGCAATTCTGAGGCCTGAAAGAATTTCTACGGCTTTCAAAGGAGTGGAAGCTGCAAGCAGAGAGCAGCATCTGAGCTGGATCAGTACCATCTATTCACACCTGGACCCTGACCGTTCGCTGCAAGGTACCAGGGTATTTGCTGTAAATGGAGCGATTCCTTCAGGCACCTGGGAAGTCTGAGCAGCAAGCAGTCGGTGTACTCCTGTGAGCAAGATCAGAATCGCTAAATTAAAAACTTGTTATTTATTCTTCTTCTAAATTATGGCTTTAGAAGATAATACAACACAGTTGTTAGTGCCTTGTTTTTCTTAATGTTCTACAAATTATACATCTTCTGAGACTACAAATACTCTCACTAGCAATAAGGATAAATTATGGCAATAAACATACTATACAGTGACCTAATAGGAAAAATTATAATCTCTTTAAATGCCACATGGTAGCGTTTAATTTACATTTAAAAGGCAGTTAGTATGAGTAATTATAAGTTAATTAAATATTGATTATTCTAACAGCTCTATTGTGATTTAGGGTGTATGCAGTGTGGAGATAATCTGGCGATTTGAAATAAACTTAAAATGACATTGGTAACTACTGTGTAATTACATTTTATGGTTATTAAATGTGACTTAAGCTAAATATTTATGGTGAACAAGTCAAATATTATGGTAAAACATCAACATTGGTTTCTCAGTACCTACTCTTATCACATATACATCTTGCTAAGCAGCTACTAAATGCTTAAACTTTCCTAAGTTTTTTTCTTTCAACCATCAGTTTATGCTCAATTCTCTCTGTGGAACATTGAAATATTTACAAGAGAAACTCTATGGATCCTTCTGGAACTTTTCTATTGTGCCTGTTGATATTCTCAAGTGCAATCAATAGTAAATTATTATGTAGTAAGGATCCTCCACTTACTTTGGCTGAGAGGTTCCTTTGGAACGCTAATGTCTTATTTCAAAGTTTATGTTTATGAACTACACAGTCAACTGATTTGTCTTTCCTGTCTTGCCTCTTACTAGGAGAATGTCATTAAACAAACACCAACTAAATCAAATAAAACTCATTCTTCCTCTTCCTTTGAGTGTCCATTAGAAGGTCAAATAAATGCGCTTTTTTTTTTTTGAGGAAGACTAGCCCTGGGTTAACTACTGCCAGTCCTCCTCTTTTTACTGAGGAGGCCTGGCCCTGAGCTAACATCCTTGCCCATCTTCCTCTACTTCATATGTGGGACGCCTACCACAGCATGGTGTGCCAAGCGGTGCCATGTCCGCACCCAGGATCCGAACAGGTGAACCCCGGGAACCGAGAAGTGGAACCTGAGTACTTAACCGCTACACCATCGGGCTGGCCCCAAATAGATGCATTTTTGAGAAGGAAACTTTTCAACTAGCTTTTGAGGGAAAACACAAAATTTAGAGTGCAGTAATGTTTCAGAAATTTCTTTAATAAACTTCCAGACTGTGACATTGTAACGTTCTATTCATCTACCCATCCATCCATCCATTCACCTATCCATCTGAATAACATCAACAAGCCATTGTGACCAGTTCTGCATAAGATTGTGAATAAATTTGGTCTTTTGGCTCCTTTCCTAGAAACCCAACTCTGTTGATGCTGGAGGTTAGATAGGTATGCAGACAGAACTCAGAAAACTCATCCAAAGTGTGCCTGCCAGAGTGAAATATAGTCCCCTTGATTGTCATCAGCAGCTTCCTCTGCTGCAGAAAAGAAGTAGTTCCCATCTCATGCAATAAGTATCATCAAGGCATTGCCTCTTCCAGCCTGCTCCCTCAGGTGATTAAAATGGGGAATGGTCTTCCCTTGACAAGAGGAGGAAACGTAATCAAATAACGGACTGCCATAGTCTGTTGATAGCCATGGAATACTATAAATGGAGGAGTATTATAGAATTAATTATAGTGCATCTGACATCTAAAAAATCCCTAACAACATCTAAAAAAGAAAATGATTTTTTAAAAAAATCAATGCAGACACACTCCTAGGCTCAGTCTTTTCCAGATTCAGAAGATAAAATATAAATGAAGAATGAGCTGCCATTTAATCTTTTTCGAGCCTATAGTATGTGTCTGACGCTGCATCTACGCTTACTCTGTTCTATTTCATTTAAATTTGAATCCCTGCCACAACCCTATGTTGTAGGGACTATTGTTATTTTCATTTTACAGGTGAGTTAACTGAGGTTAGGAGTGGTTAACATGACTAAGATGACACAATAGTAAGTTTCACAGTCCACTTTCAAACCTTGCACTGTTTCCATCAAAAACCTTTTCTCTTTTCTGCTTTATTGTCTTGCCTCTTGTTTCGAAACTCTATGCCAATAAATGTTAAGATTCACTTCTCTTTATTTAAAGAGAGAACTTTTTGCAACGTTTTACTTAAATCAAATATTAGTAGAGCTTACCATATTTAAATGCACTTTGATTGAGGGAAGGAATGCTAGTTAAAAGAATCCTAAAATTACACCTGCTGTAAAATGAGAATTCATTTGGTAATGTGTAAACTCATCCTTTAATTTGTATTTTCTTTCACCTCAAATTTTACAGTCCTGATTTTCTAAAACTGGGATATACTTGTAACAACCTTCGTATGGGGCTATATCGTATCAGAAATCTCTAACTTAAAATTTATCTGATTTTTTCTTATAGTTCATGGGCGTTATGGAATATGAGAAGAATTAACCCATTAGGCTGATAATCTTGGGGACTACTTATGATATGCCAGTAGTACTCTAGGCTTTTAACATATGTTATTTCTATCCTTATAACAGATTAAGAGGTAAGATTTATCAATTCCTGTTTTCCTTATGCAGAAACTGAAGCTCAGGGAAATTGAGTAACTTGTCTCAAAGTCACTGGTTTGTTAAGGGATATACCTGGGATTTGTTATGTCTGTTTCAGCTGAACCAGGCCTATTCCCCTACACCAGGAAGTTTCCATAATGTAGTTTGCACGGGTTATTAAGAGAAACATGTAGATTACTTCATTGTGGCTTAATTAATGCCAGGTACTTAGAGTATCTCTTTGCTTCTAAGATGTTCACATTTTCATATTTCAATATTTCTAAAATTGAAGGGCATCTTTTAATCAATAGTGTCTTAGCACTGTATCATATTTTAACTAGTCGTGATTTTTCTTTCTTTAATGATACATTAAGTGATGCTGCCTCTTATAATAAACGACAACTTGATTCAATAAAATGTGGAAATACATGTTTATTGAATATAATTCAATTGTTTACAGTTAAAGGTAGATTACATTTCACTTTCTATTTTAAACCCTTTACATTTTGTCAGGACTCACACCAAGACTTGTTTTCCCAAGGCATTTATCCTTGTAACTTCTCCTCCCCCATCTATTCTACCAGATTCTTCTTTTATATGATGGTTCTATACCTTGTTTGGTTGGATTTCTGAAAAAATAAGCCTTTGAACATTAAAATGTTAGATTGAATTGAAACATTGAATGATATGTAAATATTGTCATGTCTCTTGGATTTGTCAACTATTGATGTTAAAATACAATATATGGGGGAAAAAGCTGTACATTTGCCTCTTGATCCATTGTCATAATCTCAAATTCAATTTGTCTATAATTGATCTCCTCCTGCTTTTCATCTTTCCAAAACAACTTTCCAAGTTGGTGGGACAACTGTACTCTCAAAATTTTCCAACTGTGTCTCCCTTCCTGCGACCTCAAGTCTTAGCTGCTTTGCCTGCCTTCAAAGCCCCCCGTAGTCACTTCACCCGTCTACCCAGTTTTATTTCCCGCTATTCCTCAATGGTCTCAACAACTCTGCCTTTCCTGTCTTCCTATCAAAATCTTTTAAGATTTGGAGTCTAAATTTGTCTCTCTAACCCACCAGCTTTCTACATTTGTACAAATCACTTAATCTCCCTGAATCTCAGACGCTTAATCTGTAAAATTGGGAGAGAAGATTCAGAGCCTGGGTAGGGAGGTACATAAGGTATCATTAAGTTCACTTCTAGTTCTGAGCTTTTTTCCCTTTCAGTGCTTTGTTGAATAACATATCCTGCACGATGCCTTCCCCCATCATAGTAGCACACACTGACTTCACTCCCCTGAACTCTTACAGCACTGGCAGCCTGTACTACACAATCAGTTCCTGAGATAAAAACTCTCTTGATCATTCTCTTTTGCTTTATAGTTTGAGTCTTAGCACTATAGATGGACCATAAGCTTCTCTAGGGCAAGAACCATCCACGATTTAGGCTTCTTCGATGTGCCTTTCACCTATGTCAAAGAATCTAACATAGTAATGTACTCAGAGAAGAAGCTAACTGCATATTTTTTTCTAGATTATTGATTGAAAAAACAATAGAATTAATGATTCCACTGTACCAAGCTGTGTGGGCTGAAACAATCTTGCTTATTTATCTAAACTCAGATCAGACATTTCCTCCTCTGTAGGACTGTTCTTTGTTCATCTTTTCATTCCCAGCACCAAACACATAGCCAATGTTCAATAAAAGTTGGTTGAAAGAATGAATGAATGCATGAGTATCCTCTTCCTTGAGAGCTTTTATTAGCCTCTAGGTTTATTTAAAATAGTTTCATCTCTTATTCCATGCACCAACTAAACACCATTCAAATCTAAGCTTTTCATCTGGGCATGTAAATACTCCCTTTCAAAGTACATTAATCTCCATAATCTTTTTATTATTATTATTAATATGCCGTGAACTCCAATGCTTTGTTTTCCCCCAACAGAGTCTCTGCACCAAGAAGGCACTTGCCCTTGTCTAATCACATCTGCAAGTAAGCAAATATTGGCAAAAACTCATAAAATCTTATTATTCCCTTTGGGTAAATGATGTCAAACTCAGTGGCCACTGTTGCCGTTTATAAGCATGAATCACAAATTTCCATTGCCTCTGGACATCTTAAATAGCCTGTCTCATAAAATGTGAGTAAAAATGCTGCTTCTACTTCTCTAAGAAGGGTCAGCATGAATAATCAACTCAAAACAAGCTTTTAAAAGCATTTTGATGTTAAAGATTGCTTATCACATCTCAAGTCCTAAGAGTAACATGCAATTTTTACTTATTTAGTTCTATTGCATAGGTTTTGGTTGCTTGTAAAAATCATACTGTGTAGCAAGAAAAGCTGAAATGGCTTCTCTGAAGATCAGGAAGAGCAGTGATGATTCTTGACTGCAAGCAGCAAAGAGTCTCTATGCCTAATAAAAGGGAATTTATTGCCTGGGCATGGAGGATTCACAATGACTCTGAGATGCTGGGGAATGGGGCTTCAGGATAAGTGGGAACCAAAGAAGCTCCCGAAAATGGGAGGCAGGAGTCCTGCAGCTATCTCAATAACCTAAACTATCCAGTCGGGACACTACTCTTGCCATCGCCAAAGTGAATGAACTTACAAGATTTCCCCAATCCATGAGTCACCCACTCAAGAGTTCTCCTTCTTTTCCAGTTTCCTTTATGTAAGAGAGTTGCTAGAATTATACTGCCTACAAAATTGCATGCAATGGGGAAAAGATAATATCCCAGGAGTAAATCATGAAGTTATTATAAAGGAGAGTGCATATTGGGTGGCCCCAAAGTGGCAAACATCCACCACAGTAAGTGCTCAAAAATACAGGCTTGCATTTATTCAGTACATCATTCAGTCAGTCAGTCAACTAACATAATGCATGTCTACTATGTCTAGCTACTGAGCAGGGAGCTTGGCCCCTGATCTTGAAGAGGATACCATCTAGTGAGTAAGAGAGGCCTATAAAGGAATCACTACAATGCAGTCTGATTAGAGTCACAATGAATCATGAATAGTATTGAGGAAATTCAGTGAACAGGAGCTATGAAAGGCAGTGAAGGAGAGGAAAACCAGTATAGACTATGGAATTGTTGGAGGTGGATTTGATTCTCTGTTCTAGTTCCTATCAGCTCTGTAACTTTGGGAAAAGTAGCTTATCATCTCCAGCACTCAGTGTCCTCATCTGTAAAATGAGAATAAAAGGCCCTTGTATGACTGGGAGAAATAAATGAGGTTGCATATATATAAGCATTTAGCACTTAGCATGTATTTGGTAAGCAATTGTTGATTCATTCATTCACTCATTCACACATAACACAGAAAGAGACTGACTTCTGGCTGCACAGAGAAGGGGATATTAGAAATAAATCTTGAAGAAATGAGTAGGTATCCCTCAGGGCAGAGGGAAAGGACATTCAGAGCACATGCAAAGGTGAAGAAGTGACAAGGGCATGGGGATGTCTGGAGAGGTGGCAAGAAGATCAACAAAGATGAACAGTGAACATTTAGGGCCGTGTCAGGCAAAAAAGAGGAGAGTGGTAGGGGATGGTTGATAAAATGTGTCGTGCAATGCTAAAGAGTTTGGATTTTACCCAGCAGTCAATTCTTTTCAAAATGTGATCCCTGTGCTGCTTGCATCAAACCCACTGGGACTGCTGCTTAGAAATGCAGCTTCCAAGGCCCCAACCCAGACTTCCTGAATCAGAATCTCTGAGAGTAAAGTATGTGTGAGAATCCCTGCTAAGGTAATAGGGAGCTAAGGGACATGTTTAGACTCCACGCATTGAGTTTCTTCTACTTTAGGACTTTGGAGTATATGATATCCATATAGGTAGGATTTTGATATTGTTGAGCTAAACTTAACACATATGAGACAGAATCCCAGCTCAAATAATGGTGTTCTCTTTTTATAGCCAAGAATCAGACTAGACTATGGAATAATTCTGTGGCTAATAAAACAGCGCAAGATGGCTGATAATAAAATGAACGATTTCTAAAAGCATTTAACATTCAAGGAGATGGAGCCAGGAGAAAAAGTATGCTTTTGAAAAGGGGATATGGGTGGGAGAAGGAAAAAAAAAACAGCATAAATTTTCAGAGTTATGGTAAATGTCACAGAGAATTCAACAATTTTCTTTGCAGAATTTAGAAAATGAGTGCGCATAATTCCAACTGGGTGATATCACAGGGAATTTGAAAAGTACCCCGAGGCGATTCAGAGAGCTGCTTTTACATTCAAACCGAATGAAAGGAAGCATCCATATTTCAACTAAGCTTGCACACACACGCGCACCCAATGGCTGCATGCAAACCCACACCACAAAAGCACTTAATCACAAAAATACATTGTTAGGTCGAAGGTACAGTAGGTAGGATTGCTTTCTGGATGCCCTCTATCTCTCTGCCCAGGCCCCAAAGTCAGGACTCAGATGTTGAGCCAAAATGATCAACTAGTTGCAGTTCAACCTCAGACTTTTTGTTGGGAGCTGAATAGCTGAAAAACAATGACAGTTCCTTCTTGCTCTGACTTAAAGCCTTAAAATTACATAAACGTGGACTTCTGTAGTATTTACATGATTATTTGCACAGGACTGCACTGAGGCACAGCCTGTAATTTCTGGCAGCCCTGTGAGCAACGCATTAGAGTCTGAGCTCCTTTGAACCAGTTCCTTGCCTTCATTCACTTGCTAAATGCAAATCAGAAAGCAAACGAAAGGGAAAGAAAGGAGGCTGGTAACATGTTTAAAAGAGCACAGAGGTTCATGTTAGGTAAACCAGCGGGAAAAAAGCAAACTGTCCATCATCTGGGAAGCAATTTCAACATAATAAAATGAAGAAAAGGAGTAATATTTCTGAAGCAGAAGGACAAACACGTGTATTTTTATGGCCATAATGACCTGGGCCACAGAAGTGAACAATGTCAGCGGAGGACCCAAAATGGAGCTCTAAAGGGTCACTTTTGGTCAGTTTCATTCATCCGTCTATCCATCCATTCAACTAACATTCATGTAGCCAGTACTAATGTCATGCTCTGTGCTAGGTGGTGGCGACATAAAGGTAAAGATGACACAGTGCATTGCATCAAGGTGCACACATCCCAGTGGGAGAGGCAGACTCGGAAATAAATATTTACAAAACAATGTGTATAAATGTAGACTGTAAGAACACAAATAGTCATAAGATCTCAAGGAGGAAAACTGGAGAAACATTGCCCTTGAAACTGTACCTGTATGCAGCAGAAAAGACAGCAAGGAAAGCTCCTAAGAATGCTTAAGGGCAAATGAGCATGACATTCTGATCAATTTTAATGGAATATCGGGAACTTGCTTGACACATTACCTTTTAAATATCATCGTGCTGCATCTAGCTGGAATGTGAGTTCTGAAGATGAAACGTTCATACAGTAATGCAGCTGGAATGACACAAGTCCCATCAGCTGCTCTCAAGACAAAGTGGGAATGAAGGAAGGAAAGTGTGTGGTCAGAATCTCCATCTCGCTGACTCAGGAAATTTTAGAAACTCACATCATTTGCTTAATTGGGATAAGTTCATGGTTATATCTTCTTTTCTCATAGCCCAAGAGGGGAAGAATGTTAGGGTAGAATCAGCTCAAATTAATTCTTAAACTTTGGAATATATGACTTTTTTTTCATTACTCAGAGGACAGTAGATGTGCAGAAGGAACAGGCATTTATTGAGCACCTACTTGACATCTGGTTCCATGTCCAGGGCTTAATATAATTTATCTCATATATTAGTACTATGTAGGAGAGTTATAGAAGTGATAATATTGCATAGAAGTTCTAAGCATAGAGATGCCTGGATTCAAATTTCAGCTCCTTAACTTAATGTTGTGTGAAAATTTGGGAAATTAAAATGTGGAAAACTCAATAGCAACAGATTAGAAGACAATGTTTTCAATATGTCAATTTCCCCTCAAATTCGTCTAAATTACAAGCTCTTTGGTAGATAAAGTCTTTCCAACTTGTTCTTCTTTAAGAGTGTCTTGGCTAATCTTCATCTTATGTATTTCCATATTGGTTTTTAAATCAGCAAGAAAAATTGTTGGGATAGCAATGGACTTTGGATTAATTTAGGGGAGAAATGGGAAAAAATTCCAATGCATGATCACCTGTAATCCTCAGGGAGCGCATACCTAAGCTGGCCAGTGAAGTGGACCAAAATTTCCATTCCTGACTGCTGCAACTGATATACCTCCTAGAAAAAAGGAGCCCATTCAGCTTCTAAGCCAGCTTGATGCTTTGGATGAGGTCCTCTTGGAGTCTTGGCTCCTTGATGGCTTTGCCAGGCTATCCTTCCTACCCAATGGAAAGTCTTAGTCTTCTGGAAAATCCCTTAATTTCCCTAGCTGTTCAGTAAAATATTGCTAGTAACATGGCTTAGCCCCAAGTCCTATGGAATTAGGAATGGCTAGAGAAGCTTCTGGAGATCCTAGAAGCCTTGGCTTTATAGAGTGTCTCTCCTCTGATCCAGAGCCTATGAGATATGAAAGGGGTTTACATTTGAGGACAGAGAAGGAAGCAAACATCCTCGGGAAATGTCAACACCTGACTCAAAGGAGAAGCTTTTTTCATTGACTTGCTCAGGAAGTACTTCCTCCATTTACTGGAGGAAATTAGTGATGTATTTCTAACTGCAGGTGGCAACCTATAAGTGGGTCAAAAAATAGCTTTAGTGTGTTATAGCTTAAACACACACACACACATATATTTAATTTCTGGGATTTTTTTTAGATTTTAAAAATATTTTACTTAAAAATAATACGATATTTGTTATTGGCTATGTAACATTTTTACTTTGTGTTATTTTTAGAAAGAATTTATCCAGATCGTGTGGGCTCTCAGCCCTGTCTGCCTGTGAACATCCTCAACTCAGGTGTCCTACTAGGCAACAGAACCAGGCTTAGGGAGATGAGAATCTCAGAAAAAACAGGGAGAATAAATATGCTACATAGTAAAGGAGCTAAATATAGAAATATTATCTCAGGAAGCACCAGTGAAAGCTTGGAAGATGCCCTTGTCATACTCTTGTCACAACACTGTGCAGTTCCACACAGAACAGAAGACCACCCTTCTCAGTTTGTAAGAGGAGCTTGTTCTCTCAGAGGGAATATGGGGGAGAATTGATTAACAGAGAGCAGTTGGCCTCTCTAGTGAAGTCTTTAATATTCCTTTTGATTCTAGGACCTATGATCTTTCATGCATCTTAACATCATCAAACTGATATTAAAATGGGGAAATACATATATACTGAATGCCTTTCACAAACCAAAACTTTTATGTCCTTGATCTCGTTTAATCTATACAGTAGTCCTATATAAAATACACTACTGTCCTTATTTACAAATGAGTATCCCATGGCTACGGGATCTAAGAGATGCGCTCAAGGTCATCTTGCTGATAGGTGGTAAGGGCAAGAGTCGCTCCAGGATGCCACAGTACATCTACAGAAGGCTCTCCTCTCTACATCACACTTTCTCTCTAATCACAATTACAGAACCCAGTTTACTTTCTTTTGATATCACTCATTTCTATGCTTTCTTGGAGAAAGACTCTGATTTTTTTCTTTTCCTGTATGTTTGGTTGTGATCCTATCATGGTCCCACAGTGTCTTTCAGAACCACAAACTGTGACAACCAGTCTGAAATGACCCAAATAACTCCCTCTTGACCTCTTCCTTAAAGTTTTGATTCCACAACAGATGGAGCTCCTTGCAAGACATTTTACTGTTACAGTTTTGCACAAACCAAGACAAATCTTTTGGAATCTTAGTTTGAAGACTGACTACCTTAGGAACTGGCATCCTTTGTCACTGAATTAAATTACCTTTCTCCACAAGACGTACACTTTTGTCTAAAAAGAGTAACGTGGTGAGTAACTCAGCTAATTCTTCACTCCTCTCCAAGAATGTGTTTAAATTCCTCCGTCTTCCATTACTCAGGACCAGAACATTCTCTTGGCGGATTATCCAAACGTCCCTGTTCCCTTCTGGTTTTCTAATATTTGCCCATGTACTCCTCTTGCTGCATTTGGGCTATTTGGACGTTCTGTGACTGAAGAATGCCCTGGGCACGTGGCGGAGAATTCTGTTTGGTTCTCTCTGGCCCTGAGGGTCCTTCATCCCAGTCACAGGACATTCTTTAGGGCCTTAGTACATTGCAGCTGTTCTTAAAGTTCACCAGTTTGAAGAATTGTTTAACAGGCTTTATAGTCCCTTGCCAGGAAGAGAGTATGATCCTCGGAGGGGTGGTGGTTGGGGAGACTCCGCAGTGTCTTCAGCTGTGCCTCGATTGTCTCAGTCAACTCACACTCTGCTTCCTGAAAGAACAAGTGCTCACTCTGGACACAGACTCCTTCCCAGAGCAGGCTGATTCATAGCCATCTAGCAGGATATCAAGGAGGGCCTTTCAGGCTCTTTTGAAAGGATACAAGTGTTTCAGAGATCTAAGTAGGAGCTGAAATGCTCGCTCATTAGGAAATGGAGCTGCTGATCTACAGCATGAAGTGGGATCTCAAAGGTACTTTTGCTGGCCAGTGTTTTTGTGCTGTAGAGGTAATTTTTGCAGTATTGATTTCCCTGGGTCTCCCGCTGGAGCAAACTGCCATCTTAATCTGCAAGAGCTCGGGTTAATGCTTGACATCCTGTTTCCTGGAGAGTTGAGTGTCAATTTCCTCCTTCAGGAATTTGGGGCATTGTCTTCCACAGTGCATGAGGTCCTTTTAAAGACTTCGTTTCAAAGTGTTCCATGTGCCTTGCCATAAATGAATAAATTTAACAGCGTAAACATCAAACCCTCCCATGTCATCACCAGTATGATAGTCACCTCAGTCAATCAGTTCCTGGTTTACCCTGGCACCTGCCTCCTTATGCCTGCTCTTACCAGGGAAATGGCCCCTAGGCTCCCTTGCCATTTTCTTAGGAAGGATGGCCAAGGCGGGACTTGTCTGAAAGCATAGAGACTGGGGAAATGCTAGGGTGGAGGGCCTGGGAAAAGGAGAATGTGTATTTCTGCTTTCCTGACAAGAGACACTTGCATGCAATGCAGCAAGGATGTGCAGGAGCTGACTTCCTCCCCAAGGGTCGGGGATTCTATTTCTCTACAGCTTTGGTGTGGCTGTGGTTTGGCTGATCATGACGCCCCACTCTAGCCCTTTTTGCTGGTTTCTCAGAGTAAATCACTAAAGCAGGATTTGTGTTTCTTAGTTTAATTTCTCGGTGGAGGGAATCTGATTAGCTTAGCTCAGCCTAGCAACAGGTTTCCCTTGGGTTAGGAGCTTACCTTTAGTCTAATCAGCTGTGGTTCGATTATAAGCTTAGGGTCCCATGGACAGTTAGGACCTTTAATAGGGAAACTTCAACAGTGGGAAAACGGACTGGGAAGGGGCACCTAAAATATCTACCTTAATTAACTTTCTCTCATACAAATGATTTAAAAATAAAAAAGCATAAAATCCAAATCTCATTTATTAATGACTCCAGTGACTTATCAGTTATGGAAATATTGACTATTGTAGGGGATTGGAATTGGCCACCCCAAGATATATCTCTTTGGCATAAGGATTATTTTGGGCTGGTTACTTTTAAAAAC